>NC_141878.1:95633863-95787500 GCF_056163025.1 Triticum urartu | reverse complement strand
CGATTGCCTGCACATTTGGAAACAGCAAAACGAATCATCTCATATGAAATTCTCCGGCTGCAAGTCTACATTGTGAAGCAGGTACAAATCGACTTGGACTATATTCAGTCTGGCTTCTGGTCACAGGTCATGCACTTTGATTCAGTGCACAAGGTATTTAGAAGGCCTCAAAAGCTCGGTGGTCTAACCTGCCAACCTCCTCAACTCGCTCGAGGAAAGGGTCGACGCTATCCATGTAGGTGTTGAACTACACAAAGAATTAATATATTAGCACATATAGATATATTTTTGAAAAGATGCATGCTTTATTAATGATTTTACGAAGCAGTCTTCTAACTCAGACCTACCGCCTTCACAATGCTGTTGAATTTTGCACGAATTTTCTGCTGTTCTGCTGTGGCAGCAGTCCTTGATGAAGCAGCTTCCGAACACAAATTTGAAGCCTATGTGGTGTCATAAAGAAATGCAATATGTCAGTTATTTTCAGGCAAAAAAGATATAGTTGACGAAAAAATGTCACTAAATCTGCAGTGTTTAACAGTCAAAGAGATGGACAGCTAGTATCATGTTTCTGCACAAACAGCGGCAATAAACGCTAGTAAGGCCTCACAAGGATCACCAAATTTAATGATATTCTCATTTTAAAATGATTTTAAGTTCGAACAAGCAATATATTCAGAATAAGAACATCACCTTAGCGATCGTTGCCTCTACTTTCTTTTCTCTAGGTTCAAGGCACCGCAGTTTACCCTCAGTCTCGGAGCTCAAAGCACCCAGCTTCTGATTTTCATCTGCTATTATTTGATTCCTTTCTTTCACTTTCCCCTTGAGACGCTCCTCCATTTCATGTACTGGTTGGAAGGGATTAATGCAAAAATGTGAGGGAAATAATAACTCTCAGAAAGGGAGCAACATAAAATACTTGAGCAGTACTAACAAAATATAATTTAGAAATTAGGAAGATACCTTTTCCTTGCCAATCAACAATCTGTGCGTCGAATGACATAACTGATACACTTTCATCATTAAGCTTTGCTTTGCGAGCTTTAACTTCCTTTTCAACTGTTTTAGCAGCAACAAGCTAGTAGCAACAGAAAGTAAAAGAGTTAGACCATTCTCGTCATTCAATCAATCCAGCTATGGAATTCAATCATGCCTTAGCTGTTCTTACCTGTTCATGTACATCCTGGATTTTAGAGTGTTGTTTCGTCAGTTTTTCATGAGCCTGCGAGATGGAGATAGTTTAGAACGGGATTACAGGGGTATCTACTGGTTAAGCACAACTAGGGGCAGCAGTAAGTGCCACTCTGATACAAAGTAGCACCACCAGGCACCAGCTGTACCAAACGGATAATCCAAAATATCAAAGAGATATATCATACGAGGAAACTAAATTGTCCTGGGAAACACATGTAGCCAATCGATTCTTTATCAAATTCCAAGGAAGAGAGTCTGAAATCAGTTGTCGTGGTCAATGTTCATAAGCAAAACACCTTCTAGAACTGGCATATTCTGATGAAAAGTGGAATTGGAATACCTTGTTGCGTATCTCCAAAGCGGCAGATTTCTCTTGATCATTTTGCATTGCTATTTTCTCAGACTCTTTCAACTTAGCACGGGCTGATTTCTTCTCTTCCAAGGCCCTCTTTAATAGGAAATAAAATCCAGAGTCAGGTATGCAAGCTTATACAGATCCCTTATAATGATAATGCCTTTATTAGTCCAAATTGTATTCAGTAAATCACAGGTTAACCAGGCCGTACATCTGGTAGGCTTGATATTGAACCAAATGATAGGATTTCAGCCCCCCCCCCCCCCCCCCCCCGAGCCGAAATGCATGGAAAAATTAATTTAGCAAGTCAACCAGGCCATTTGTGCAGATATGCAGTCACCTAGTACTAGGCAGGTTATGCAGATATGCATGGAAAAATTAAGGTAGCAGGTCAACCAGGCTGTTTATGCAGATATGCAGTCACCTAGTACTAGCCAGATTACAAGTCCAAGTAAATAGGTAATTCCTCGTATAGTCACTAATTCACAACAACATCAGGTCATCGGACAAATAGCACCTACCAAATTTGGAACCTAACCTGTTGCTACAAATAAAATAAAATTGAAGAGGTCTCACCTGAACTTTTTCTGGGGACTTCACTAATTTGGACATCAATCTGGAGTTTTCTTGGGCATGTTTAGTCAACTCAAAATCAGCCTGGGTTATCTGCAGCAGGAAACATAAATGCAACAAATATAACATTATGCAGCGAGCTCAAACTATCAGCTTAAGTTAGCGAGAGCAATATATCAGATGTTCAATATTCTCATTCACAAAGTATAGCCGAATAACAATTGGTGACGAGCAGATGTTAGTACTCAAGGGTAAATGGCTGATGTATTAAAGACAATGCGCACACAGTTCACTTTGCAGATGGCAAATTGTAGATAGCCTGTCCTATGTGGGGCTGAGGGCTGGAGCATTTCTAATCTACGAAGGAGCTTATGGCTTATCAAAGTCAGATGGAGCAGGAGATGTGTTAGGGCCAATAGCTCCTGGTCTAATAAAATCTATGGCACTGTAATTAAATATAGTACTGCTTGATGTTACAATAACCAATCGCAGATAATGCACCTTGTTGTGATTAAGGCTCATACTTTTTCAAGATACTTTAAACTCCTATTTAGTTTGATATGGCAGATCTCCTGCTTTCAGGTTTCAAAAAGGATCCTATGAGAGATCCGGGTTTATTGGCATCAAAACCAGCTCGAGATTCATCTAGGACATACTTGGAGGCGAGGTTTTTGACCAATTAGCTCTAGCCTTGATCTAGAAGACCAGGATCGAAGCCATGCCAAAGGCACAAGGCTACCACACAAGGCTGTTTATATTCGACCTGATGTGGCAATGTGTGATGCATTTTGATCAGAAACTCCTAGACCATGTAGCATGCTTGGCTCTCAGTAGGGACTATACTTTATTTGCAACTCATGATGCCAGAAATCCACAGAAAATAATTAGTTTTTTGGATGGAGAGAGACACTACAGAAGACACAAGGTAGGAATCAGCACACCTTCCTGTGAATCTCCTCTTTCTTGTCATTGATGACTGCGGCCTTTGCTCGCAGGGCCAGTTGCTGCTTGTTGTAAACCTGAACTTTCTGCTGCAGAGCATTGACGTCCGCTTCCAGTTGCTGGGCCATGGGCTCCTCCATCTGCTCCGCGAGCTCATGATCCCCGATCTCCTTCTGAAGCTGCACGAGAGAAACATGAACGCAACTCTAAGAATCTCCGATCAGCGTGTGGGCATTTCCACGAACAGATTAGCTGTGGAAACTGTGAACAGCGAAGACCTGGGCCATCCTGGCCTTGAGCTCCAGAGTGCGCTCGTGGTAGTCGGGGGTCTCGCTGACGATTGGCTGCAGGAGGGTGACCTTCTCCTCCCTGTAGAAGAGGAAGTTGATGAGGGCGCTGAGGACCTCGACGACGCGGCGCGGGGTGGGGCGGCTGAAGTCGGCGAGCGTGAAGTCCTTGAACTGGATGGAGTCGAGGAAGGCCTGCGACTTGTTGTAGAGGCGTAGCACCCGGATGGCCTCTGCGTGGTGCTCCGGGTTGTCCAGCACCTCCAGGTCGCTGAACCCTAGCAGCCCGTCCTCGCCGTCCCTGCGAAATCCAGCCCGGTGAGCGAGCGAGCGAGGGAGTGAGGGGGGGGGGGGGGCGAGGCGGCATGCTTCTTTTGTTACCCGGGGGCATCGACGAAGGAGTCGAAGAAGCGGGCGAGGACGCCAGGGAGCAGGTCAGGCTGCGGGCTGGCGATGTTCTCGGGGCGGAGGTTGGCGACGGGGGCGATCCCGTACTGGAACAGCTGCTCCGCGATCTCCGCTGGTGACAGTATCGGGAACCCGAAGCCGGACGCCATCGGGTTGCCGACACTCCTACTGCTCCTCCGGCTAGTATATAAAATCATAGCTAAATTAGCACTTAAGGGATAAATCCACTAAAACGGTGACGAGAAGTACACATGTTGGCATCATATACCATTAGCACAACCCAAAACCTAGGATAAAATTTACAACGGCTTGATGGCTATTGGCACACAAAGCGTGAGAGGAAGAAAAGGAGAGAAACCGAGTGGCTTACCTATGCCGGAGTCGAAGAAGAAGCGGTCACCGGAGGCGCAGGGAAAACCTGGAGGGGGTGTGCGTTGGTGTGAACCGAGCCACAAAACGGAGCTCCCTCTCCTTAACCAGCTCTTCCACAACTAGGTGAACAGTCCCTTGAGCACGCTTGTGCAGGACCTGCAGTTGGGTGGTGAAGATCAAGGTGCGAGTCCGCTGAGAATGCCAAAGTTTGAATTAGAAATACATGCTGCCGACTAGACAAGAGGTCATGCATTGCAGACAGTAAATATGCACATGGATTGAAAAGAAAACTAATTCCTGCAATTTCAAAGGACATGATAAACATAAACATAGAGAGAGAAGACATGCAACTTGTTATCCTATGCAAAAGTCAGAGGAACTCAGTTCTGAATCATTTCTCCTACACCTTAATATTCTAGTGCAGTTATAGCTGCAAAGTCGCTGTTTTGATGTGAGATTTACGGAGATTGAATAATGGATATTAATTGATCTGGTTTATCGCTAAACAGGAGCAGCACATTGATCTTTTCCCTCGAGCCCGCAACTGATTCAATAATAATCAGGCAATAGGTGGCACTCAAAACTGAAGTAGCTACGGATGCAAAATTGGGAGCAACGGTGACGCAGACCTCTGGTCCCTCCTGTCTCTGCAAATCAAAACTTCGTTTAA
Organism: Triticum urartu; assembly: GCF_056163025.1. Taxonomy (NCBI): domain Eukaryota; kingdom Viridiplantae; phylum Streptophyta; class Magnoliopsida; order Poales; family Poaceae; genus Triticum; species Triticum urartu. The sequence goes on along the minus strand of NC_141878.1, from coordinate 95,782,696 downwards.
GTTTTCAAATGCATGTCTGAAGACCGATATTATTGCATTGTTGTTTGAAGTGTCAACAAGCCATGGAGTGTAAATTTCCATGCCACTACAGCAATGACCCTGCTTGATCTTTTGGCACTTTGTTACTAGATTTCATTTCATTTTACTTAATTGTGATTCAGAAATACTGCAGGGTTGCCCCTGTTTAGATACAAGTTAAGTTTTAGAAGTGACCTTGCAACAAATCAAACTAAATGTATCATTTTCCTCTGTAGATGTTCACTGGTTCAGACTTGATAAGTATGAACCAAGCTGGGAGCTGAGAACTAGGACAGTGAGACAACATTGAACATCATGTCACAATCAAAGCACTCAAAATTTCTGCACTTCATTACCAGCCTCCTACATATTGCAAATCACATAGCACACACACAGATTTAGTGCACGGAGGCAGTGTTCAAGAGACACACTGATGACATGCCGCCTATGGTTGCCGTCATCGTGGAGGTTGACGCCGTGGTTGCGGAGAGCGCTGAGGATGGGCCAGACCTTGGTGTTCAGTAAATGGAGATAGAGTTTTCATAGGTTTGGGAAACCCCAAACCTATGAACTGGACAGGAGGTAATTTGAAACACACAAAGCTAAGTAGACACTAGACAGAAAACGATGTTGTCGCGTAAACGTTCAAATGGGAACATGTAGTGATCCCGTGTCTCGGAAAACAAAAGCTAAATCCTTTGTGTGGGCTAACATAGCAAAACTAATCCAACTATTGAGATGGTTGACAAGTTTGCTCGCAGATATGAATTTAATCTCAAACTGGTCAAGAACCTTGCAGTGGTGCTTTTGCAAAACTGCATTAATATGATTAATGAACATCTGGTTGTGTTGTTTTGCTTTCCCACCACGCCTTGCAGAAGAGAAAGCATAGGAGAGGAAGCAAGTGGCTAAACAAATCCGGAGCAAAGCATGTCAATCAAGTAAGCAAGAATGAGCCCATTGTTTGTTTGTTTGTTTGCTTGCTTCGCAACAAAGAGGACCTAGATCTTGTTTAATAATTTATCCAAGCTTTACTGTTGTTGAGGTGTCGACTAGCTTCAGCGATGTCTGTTGGTAGCTCCTTGGAGATTCTGCTGTTGCACGTTGCAACAAAGAAGAAGCGCAGAATTAATTAAGCATGTTGGGGGGGGGGGGGGGGGGGGGTTAAGGGCATGTACAACCCAGGTGCTAACACGGGCGCCTAAAGCATCTCCAACAGCTATCCTAAAATTGGGGACTGGAAAACAGTTTTAGGGCACCAGAAATTTTTCTTCTCCAACAGCTGCCGTAAAATAGGGCACCCAGCCACATCTTTCTTCTCCACAATTGCATACATATTGAAACAAAACATGAACTATGGATAGAATTTAAAATTTGCAAGATCACCACATATCAAATTAAACTTCAAATCCACGTATCAAATTCAAATTGTCCTAAAATTTTGGCCTTCTTCGATTATCAAATATTTTTGACACACAAAAGGGATCTACACTGACAAAGCAACTAGCCAACTAGATCTTTTACATCTGAATATTTTACACGACGGTTCGAGCTAAAGCTGACTACCACAAAGAAGAACAAATTGAGTAAAAACAGGAGTTTAAATAATCCAGCAGTGTAGTATAGAACAAGTAAATGCCAACAATATAAACTGCAACTCTTGAAGAATATAATGTGGCTCTCAAATTAACTCATCAACGTTTCAAATATTACCATGAACAAGCTAAAACAGCAGCAAAATGCATACTCATATGATAGTCTCAGGCAATATCATTCTAAATTTGCAAAGACAAGAAGTCATCATCCTCACGACTCAAGGATGCACTGGAGATGGCTAGATTTTGATATAGCGCAGAAATCCAACATTGTGCAACAACTGGTAGTAACTATCCTTTTCTTTCCTAAAGAATGGATGGACATTGCCATACTCTTTGCTGACATGGTTATGGTGTTCACTTTACCATGTTTTCTTAATTCGCCTGATTCAGCCAACAACCAATAAGAAGACGTCTTTTTCAGGACATGAATCCTACATCTAGTAGTAATCAACGATCCAGCGCAGCTACCACTACTAGCACGAGTCAGAAGCACTACAACACTAGCGTGCCACGGAGAAATTTCTATGGCAATCACCAAACCAATCTGAGAGTGGGGGCAGAAGGAACAGAGAGGTGAGCCTCACCTTTCCAGGACGAGGAGGAGGCTGGGCTCACGGCCAACGGCTTGGGCGAGGGCAGCGGGGTGAGTTGCTGCTCCTGCTCGGGCTCAGGCCAGCTGCGCCACCGCCGCGGAGCTCGCCGGTGTCCGCGCGCCGGGAGATCGAAGGGGGGCGGCCGGGGCACCGGAGCAGGGACGTGCGGTAGCTGCTCGGGCTACCCTCCGTCCGTGGCCGCGGCGGCGGAGGAGGGACGTCAGCGGCGGATCGAGTGGCGGCGCGTGGGACGAGCTCCTCTCTGTTCTGTGCGGGTCCGGGGAACGGGATCGGGTTTCTGCTTTCGGCTATTCAGGAGGAAATCCAGCGGCGGGATGAAAGGGGTTCGCCATGGAATTTGGCGGACAATTTGCCCGGGGAATCCTATACGACGCGCAGGTTGGCAGGTTGGCACACACCCCCCTAGCGCGCTGGGCGTTCGTATGGACCGGCCCATTTTCCGGGTTTTTTCCTTCCGTTTTTCCTTTCTTTTTCTTTTCTCCATTCATTTTTTTCTTTCTCTTTTCTGTTTTAATTTTTCTTTTATACTTCTTATTATTTACTTTTTCACTTTTTTTGCGAATTTTCTTTTCAGATTCTTGAAGACTTTTTTGTTCATCGAGTTCAATTTTTTGTTCATTGGATTTAAAGAATGTTCATCAAAATTCAAAATTTGTTCATAAAATTAAAAAAAGATTATCAAATTAGAAAAAATATCAAATTCAAGATTTGTTTATCTTTTTTTTTAAAATGTTCTTGAATATAAATTATGTTCACCAATTTCAAAAGATGTTCTTCGAATTCAAAATTTATTCATCAAATACAAAAAATGTTCATCGTTATTAAAAACTGCTAATAAAAATGTTCATTCTTTTGAAATCACGAACATTTTTTAATTCAAGAACTGTTTTTGACAATTCACAATTCATATTTTTTTAAAATTTAGAACCTTTTTGAAATCCTAAATCATTTTAACATATAATAAAACAAAAATATATAATAAAAAGGAAAATTAAATGTAAATGTAAAAGCGGAAAAAAAACAAGGGACATCCCGCACCGCAAATGGGTTGGCCCAAACTGGTGCGCTAAGGGAAGGGAGGATGCGCATTTGCACGACTCCTGACACGCACCGCGCCATATAGGGGGTCCCAATTTGCCCTTCCGCGGTTCGCCATGGAATTGGCGAGAAACGGTGAATTGAACAGCCTATTTACACCAACACTCGCTTGATTGGTCGGACACACAAGTTCGCTCGCTTGATTCTTTGCTCGCTCGCTCGCCATTCACTTGTTGACCCGTGATCACTGGATTTCTGAAAATTTGAAAAAAAATGAACTTATTTAAAAAAAATTAAAAATTGAAAAAATATCATGAAATACAAAAGGAGTTCATCAATTTGGAAAAAGTTCGAGAACATAAAAAATTCAAGAATATGAAAAACATCATGAAACGGCCCTACAATTTACGGCGACTTTTGTAGTGCCGTTTTGCTTCCAAGCGCTTGAAAAACAAAAAAAATAGGCAACTGCCCTATTTATAGGGTTGATGCTAGAGATGCTCCAAAAAATGGTTTTTGCACAGTTGCATAGAGAGGGTGAAGGAAGCAAAGTCTTACTTCCGATGCTAGCAGGTGTTTGCTTGCGGGGAAAATGCTCTACTATTGTGTGATGGTGTCCCACGTAGGGGGTCTGGCACCATATCGACTCCTGGTCTGGTGGGCTGGGCTAACCCTAGGTCGGTTCCATTTTGGGCTACTTTGGGGGCCCATGGTGATCTACAGGAAGCCTTAGCATACAGGACAATGACTTTGTATTTGGCGAGGACTCCTCTCCACTGACGTAACTGACTAGGACTCCTATAATCCTAGGCCTATGGTATCTTATATAAGTCGAGGTTGGGCTAGTCGATAGAATATATTACATTACAATCTCTTGGTAGGTACATGAATTTTTTGTATTCCACCACACAACACAATAAACTATAAGTAGGATGTAGGGTATTATCTTCTCGAAGAGCCCAAATTTGGGTGAAATGATGTGTCCCTGTTACCATCATTCAAGACGCCTATCTTAAGATCCCTAACTCGAGATCTCTTTTTGCTACATCAACGATGACTCATGCAGGGCCTTGATGTCTACTACACAACTTTATTCTTGTAGACACGTGTTGGACCTCCAAACGTGGAGTTTTGTAGGACAGTAGAAATTTTTCCTCGAATGGATGACCTAAGGTTTATCAATCCCTGGGAGGTGTAGGATGAAAATGGTCTCTCTCAAACAACCCTGCAACCAAATAATAAAAAGTCTCTGGTGTCCCCGACACACCAAATACAATGGAAATTTATATGGGTGCACTAGTTCGGCGAAGAGATGGTGATACAAGTGTAATATGGATGGTAGAAATATATTTTTATAATCTGAATAAATAAAAACAGCAATGTAGCAAATAGTAAACGGGCACAAAAATGGTATTGCAATGCTTGAAAATGAGGCCTAGGGTTCGTACTTTCGCTAGTGCAATCTCTCAACAATGCTGATATAATTGGATCATATAAACGTCCCTCAACGTGCAACGAAGAATCACTCCAAAGATCCTATCTAGTGGAGAACATATGAAGAAATCATTTGTATGGTACGAAACCACCTCGAAGCTATTCTTTCCGATCGATCTATCCAAGAGTTCGTACTAAAATAACACCAAATAATTTCAGATTCATAATACTAAATCCAACACAAAGAATCTCAAAGAGTGCCCCGAGATTTCTACGGGAGAAACAAAGACAAGAACGTGCATGAACCCCTATGCGTAGATTACCCCAATGTCACCTCGGGAATCCGTGAGTTGAGTGTCAAAACATATATCAAGTGGATCAATATGATACCTCATTGTCACCACGAGTATTCATACGCAAGACATACATCAGTGTTCTCAAATCCATAAAAGTATTCAATCCGATAAAACTAAATCTCAAAGGGAAAACTCAATTCATCACAACAAAGATAGAGAGGAGAAAACACCATATGATCCAACTATATTAACAAAGCCCCCAATACATCAAGAACATGAGAGAGAGATTAAACACATAGCTACTGGTACAAACCCTCAGCCCCGAGGGTGGACTACTCCCTCCTCATCAAGGTGGGCGCCGGGATGATGAAGATGGCCACCGGTGATGATCCCCCCTTCCGGCGGAGTGCCAGAACGAGGTCTAGATTGGTTTTCGATAGCTACAGAGGCTTACGGCGGCGGAATTTCTGATCTAGGTTAACCCCGAGGGTTTTTTTGAATATTTGGGAATTTATAGGGTAAAGAGGGGCCGGGGTGCGGGAGGCCACCGAGGTGGGCACAACCCACCTGGGCGCGCCTGAGCCCCCAGGCGTGCCCTGGTGGGTTGTGCCCCCCCCCCCTCGGGGCACCCCCCAGGTGTTGCCCTGGCCCATTGGTGGCCTTCTGTTCCATAAAAAACCCACAAAAGTTTCGTCGTGTTTGGACTCCGTTTTATATTGATTTCTTGCGATGTAAAAACATGCAAAAAAAAGCAACTGGCACTTGGCACTATGTCAGTAGGTTAGTATCAAAAATGATATAAAATGACCATAAAATGATTATTAAACATCCAATAATGATAATATAATAGCATGGAACAATCAAAAATTATAGATACATTGGAGACGTATTAGGCCTGCTAGGTGATCATCGCGGTTCGATGGAAGTTTAGATCTGTGCGACACGATCAATGCGTCGAAACGGATCTGCATCTTTGGTGCCGCCATCTTCGTTGCTGACTTGACTGGTCACCTCTTTCAAGGCGGAGAACTACGACCCATGTCGGATCATTAGTGATCAGATGGGAATCTTCATCAACATCAATTTCAATCTCAACTAGGATCATATAGAAATCTATCCATGGAGCTCAGGGGCTCAAGGTCATCATTGCCCTCGTACGACCATGTAGAATGATTTGGACATCAAATTCGTTTTTGTCGTCCTCGCCTCCTCGAGCATTGTTTCGCTGATCCCTTTGGTGGGATCGTGTGGAATTCAGTCTACAACAACCCTGTCAAATTTCATCATGATCCAACAATGGAATCTCCCACAATATCTGATATATTGAGACCCTATAAGATCTGGAAATAAATCCTCGTGAGTTCAGAAGGAGGCCAGCAGCCAACTTCAACCTCCTTTGGAAGATCCAACCGTTCAGATCATGCGGAATTGTATTTGCGATAACCCCTTGAAATTTGAGCTTGATCCGACAATTCGAACTCCTGGAGGAGTCGGATGAGTGCATCAACTTTTTAATATGTTTTTTTGCAGAAATAATTCTGGCGGGAGTTCATCTTCTTTCATGAACGGGTTATTGGATGACCTCTAATTGAGGAATTTTCTTGTAGGGTATTGAGCCTTTTCCGAGGTGCTCTTCATCGTCACCCCAATATCGATGTCAGATCAGACCTCAAAGCCACTGATGTCTACAACACAACTTTATTCATGTAGACTCTGGTGGGCCTCCAAGCGCAGAGTTTTGTAGGACAACACTAAAATTTCCTCAGGTGGATGACCTAAAGTTTATCAATCCGTGGAAGGTGTAGGATGCAGATGGTCTTTAACAAACAACCGTGGAACCAAATATAAGAAATCTCTTGTGTCCCTAGCACACCCAATGCAATGGTAAATAGTATAGCTTCACTAGCTAGTTCGGCGAAGAAACGGTGATACAAGTGCGGTATGGATAATAGATATAGTTTTTTGTAATCTGAATAAATAAAGACAGTAAGCAACAAAAGTGTGTAAAAACGACGTCTCGATGCTTATAAACAAGGTTCAGGGTTCATACTTTTGCTAGTGTGATCTATCAACAATACTTACTAATTGAATCATATAATAATCCCTCAACATGCGATAAAGAATCACTCCAAAGTTCCTATCAGGAAAGTATGATGAAAACGTGTGACGCCCCCGATTTGACCGTACACTAATCATACACGCAAACGTGTACGATCAAGATCAAGGACTCACGGGAAGATATCACAACACAACTCTACAAATAAAATAAGTCATACAAGCATCATATTACAATCCAGGGGCCTCGAAGAATCGAATACAAGAGCTCGATCATAGACGAGTCAGAGGAAGCAACAATATCTGAGTACAGACATAAGTTAAGCAAGTTTATCTTAAGAAGGCTAGCACAAACTGGGATACAGATCGAAATAGGCGCAGGCCTCCTGCCTGGGATCCTCCTAAACTACTCCTGGTCGCCGTCAGCGGGCTGCACGTAGTAGTAGGCACCTCCGGTGTAGTAGGAGTCGTCGTCAACGGTAGCGTCTGGCTCCTGGACTCCAGCATCTGGTTGCGACAACCAGAAAGAAAGGAAAAGGGGGAACAAAGCAACCGTGAGTACTCATCCAAAGTACTCGCAAGCAAGGGGCTACACTACATATGCATGGGTATATGTGTAAAGGGCCATATCAGTGGACTGAACTGCAGAATGCCAGAATAAGAGGGGGATAACTAATCCTGTCGAAGACTACGCTTCTGGCAGCCTCCGTCTTGCAACTTGTAGAAGAGAGTAGACTGAAGTCCTCCAAGTAGCATCGCATAGCATAAACCTACCCGACAATCCTCTCCTCGTTGCCCTGTTAGAGAGCGATTACCGGGTTATATCTGGCACTTGGAAGGGTGTGTTTTATTAAGTATCCAGTTCTAGTTGTCATAAGGTCAAGGTACAACTCCAAGTCGTCCTGTTATCGAAGATCACGGCTATTCGAATAGATTAACTTCCCTGCAGGGGTGCACCACATTTCCCAACACGCTCGATCCCATTTGGCCGGACACACTTTTCTGGGTCATGCCGGCCTCGGAAGATCAACACGTTGCAGCCCGACCTAGGCACAACAGGGAGGTCAGCACGGCGGTCTAAATCCTATGGCGCAGGGGTCTGGGCCCATCGCCCATTGCACACCTGCACGTTGCGAGGGCGGTCGGAAGCAGAACTAGCCCCCTTAATACAAGAGCAGGCTTACGTTCCAATCCGGCGCGCGCCGCTCAGTCGCTGACGTCACGAAGGCTTCGGCTGTTACCACGACGTCGAGTGCCCATAACTTTCCCCGCGTAGATGGTTAGTGCGTACAGGCCAGTAGCCAGACTCAGATCAAATACCAAGATCTCGTTAAGCGTGTTATCTTGAAGTAACCGCGAACACCGACCAGGGCCAGGCCCACCTCTCTCCTAGGTGGTCTCAACCTGCCATGTCGCTTCGCCACAGAGTAACAGTCGGGGGCCGTCGGGAACTCAGGCCCACCACTACCTAGACGGAGCCACCTGCCCCTTCAGCCCCCATCTCCGAACAGTATCACAGATAATGTAACAGTGTAAAGTATATAGTATATGCCCGTGATCACCTCCTGAAGTGATCACGGCCCAGTAGTATAGCATGGCAGACGGACAAGAGTGTAGGGCCACTGATGGAACACTAGCATCCTATACTAAGCAGTAGGATAGCAGGTAAAGGTAACAACAGTAGTAGCAAGGACAGGCTATGCAGCAGTATAGGATTAACTGAAAGCAGTAACATGCTACACTAATCTAATGCAAGCAGTATAAAGAAGAAATAGGCGATATCTGGTGATCAAGGGGGGGGCTTGCCTGGTTGCTCTGGCAAGAGAGAGGGGTCGTCAACTCCGTAGTCGTACTGGGTAGCAGCGGCGTCGGTCTCGGTGTCTAGCGAGAGAAGAGGGGGAAGAAACAATAAATACAATGCTAACAGATGCATAGCGATGCATGACATGACAAGTATCGGTGCTAGGGGTGCCCTAACGCGGTATGAGGTGATATCGGTGAAGGGGGGAAACATCCGGGAAAGTATCCCCGGTGTTTCGCGTTTTCGGGCAGAGGAGCCGGAGGGGGAAAGTTGCGAGTTTGATAGGTTAGGGCTGCGTGGCGGACGAACGGGCTGCGTATCCGGGTTCGTCTCGTCGTTCTGAGCAACTTTCCTGTACAAAGTTTTTCATCTGAGCTACGATTTATTTTATATTAATTTTTAAAGTTTTAAATCATTTTCTAAATTTATTATTAATTCGAATTAAAAGGGGAAATTGCTATGTGCACCCAGCAGAGTGCACACAGCGGGGCCACCGAAGGGTGACAATGGGTCTAGGGGTCCCTGTTGACTCAGTCAACAATGCAGTCTACAGTCAACTGCTTGACAATTGACTGGTCAAAAATGTAGATGGGCCCAGGTGTCATTCACACATATCTTGCATTTTCTTTTTAAGTGGATATTTAGAGGAGGGGTCCACCTGTCATTTACACTATGCCTAACCGCCGATTAGACTAACTAGTAGGAGTACTAATTAGCTAACGGAGAGCCGGCCGGCCACCACACACATAGAATACACACACGCACACACAGTGCTAGGGATTAATTCTATTTTGTGTTGAGAAAAGATAGCATTTTGTGATTTTCATAGGAATTAATCCATGCATCAAATTGATTTGGTCCAATGGAAACATTTGAGCTTTGACAAGTGTTCTACCTAGTCAAATTATTTTTACTCCTGTTAATCGTGGTTTTGCCACAGTTTAGAGGCTGTCCAAAGGGTTAGTCCGTGTAAAATTTGAAAAGCTAGCTAGTAGCTACACTAATTAGCAGCAGCAGTAGATTCAGAAGAGCAGCGGCGGCATGCACACGAGTTGGGCGCGGGGCACGGCGCTGCACGGCGTGACGCTGGGCTGGTGAGCGACGCGGGGCGAGGGGCGAGGCAGGCCGCGGTTGCAGGGCGGCTGGGCGCAGGTAGACGGACGCAGGGCCGGGCGCAGGCTGATGGACCCAGGGCCGGGCACGGCCGGCGCGCGTGCACAGGCGGCAGCAGCAGGTCGCAGCAGCACGGCGAGCGGGTGCGAGTGGAGCGCAGCACGGTAGCAGCGACAACAGCACAGCGCGGCTACGGCGGGCGCGACTGGGCGCGGGGCAAGTGCGGCAACGGTGTCGTCGGACGGAGGCAGGCACAGGGTATGCGTCGGGGTGCCGGGTGCGGGAGGGCCGTAAGCGGCGTGCGGGGACGGATACAGGGGCCGCGGGGCGCATGCGGCGCGGCCAGCGCGGGGTCGGGGAGCTGCGGGCACATGACCAGGGGCATGGGGAGCACGGCAGAGCCGTGGCGAACGCGAGCTGCGGTGGCTCCGGGCGCGGGGTGATAACGGCCTACGGCGGCGTCTCGAGGCGGGGAGAAGGAGAGAGAGGGAGTGGCGCTAATCGAGCAGGCACAAGGAGGCCCGTCGAGTGGTTTAGGAGCAGCAGAGGTGGCCGGCATCGTCGTGGTTCGCCGGCGTCCCGAGGAGGAAGAAGTTTCGATCCAGCACTGCAACGGTGAGGAGCTCCAACGGGTGGCACCGGTCAATGTAGAGGATGACGGCGAAGCGGGCGGATGCGGTCCTAGGCGTCGGGGCGCATGGTGGCCGCGGTAGGGCGAGATGACCGGCGACGCGGGCGCACCGCAAGGTGGATCCGGACGCGGGGGAGAGGAGAGTGTGGGGGCAGGGGGAATGGATAAGGGGGAGCACGAGGGCAAGTGGGAGGGGACGAGGGGAGCCTGAGGCGTCGGGGGATCTTATCCCCTCGCCCACGACGCCGGCGAGCTGGTCGGGTGGCGACCGCGACCGGGCGGTCGGTCGAACAGTGAGAAGACGACCGCGAGGGGGGGGTGGGTTGGGTGGGACGTTGGGCCGGCTGGGTGGGCTTGGCCCAGGGGAAGGGTTTTTCTTTTATTTTAACTGTTTTGTTGTTTTTCTTTTTACAGTTCTAGTTTTATTTTATTTTTGAGTAGCAATTAGCACTATAAAAAACAGGAACAACACCTAATTTGGTTTTACTAATTATACCACTGCCACATTTAGTTTGAGGTTCAAATAAAATAGTTTAGTATTTTTATAATTTAAAAGCATTTAATAATTGTTTTTAGCCACTGTTATATTCGTAAAAGAGCATTTAAATACTTTTACAAAAATGTTGGGTCAGCACCATAATTGGTTATGGAATATTTGCCACACATTGAACATTTCATTATGCGTGTTTGAGAAATTTGAATTTTGGACTTTAATTTGAATTGAATTTGAATTATGCTTTGGATCAAATGAGGATTAGCAACAATAGTGTGATGACATGGCACCATCAACAGGGGATTACTGTAGCTTAATTATCCGGGCGTCACAATTCTCCTCCACTAAAAGAAATCTCGTCCCGAGATTTAAGAGGTAGTGAAAGGGGGAAAGGTTTTGGTTACGAATAATCTAACGGATCTTCTTGGTCCGGGTTGCCCTTCTCGGAGAGGTTGATCCATTACGTTGATGTCTTCCTTCCTCTGCTTCAGGTCATCATGATGAAGTTGTCGTCCTTCCTTCAGGATCTTCACCGTACTTACGAAAGGGTAAGAAGGGAAAACTCTATATGGATGGATTCTATCAAGATCGAGCATCAGACGGTTAACTCAGGGAAGAAGCATAAGTGTCTCTCGATTTGAAAGTTAAGAAGATCTCGAGAGCAAAGTAAGAAGGTACCATGAGAAGTTTCAAACGGATAGGAAATCGTTCGATGCCTAATCAGAAGGTGAAAGGGTGTCAAGGCAACGAGAATATGTATGGCGCCTCATACCTGAATAGATCACTAGACAGGTGGTCCGTGAATTACATACAAAGTCAAACGCGAGGAACAACCTCGGGAACAGGTGGTGTATAGGAGAGTCAGGTTTCGATCCTGTGAAACTGTGGGTTATGGGCCCACCATGTGGGATAAAAGTAGGAGGAGTGGTGACATCTTGCATGGTCATGATAGCAAGGCATGTCAGCGGGTAGCCTATCAGTTATATATCAGCAACAACGTCGGTACCAAGGACGAGGGACGAAGAGAACCTTTTTCCTGCTCGTTGAAACGAGGCGGACCAATAGGCAAAGTTCTCGTCCATCGGTGGTTACCGGAATGTCATCAACAATAGTAACAGGGTCTTACTGACAGAGTTGTACACCGAGGTGTTTGCACAAGCAGGGAATTATTACTGCTTATATCATATAGATCATAGAAAGCGTTTAAACAAACCAATGGAAAGGAAAAAGTGTCTATCAGATTTAATCAGAACAATGGAAAGAAAATGTGTTTAAACACATAATTCAGGGGTATATCCTTCCCAAGGGCAAGCAGAGCATGATATCCATGACAGGATTTAACGTAGAAAACCATTTAGGTTATGGGAGAGGAATTTTCATGGCATTATCCATACAATGGTGTTTGAATAATTGATTACGAAAATTTAGCATTGTGCTTCAAATGTTTTTATTGAAGATCGGAGTACCACAGACATGCTTCAAGATAGCATTGACATGGTTAACAAGTGAGGGTCAGACTTTATAAACACCAAGGATCCATTTGTAAAAACTTGTAGAATAAGTCTTACAATTTCCTCATGGAAGAATGGATAACCTTGCTGAAAAGGAAACTATAACAATAGGTCCTTCGGCCAGGTGTGCTAGGCATGACATCATCTTACCGGGTCATATAAAGAGCAATGTTATAACTCTTGGAAATATGTTCCAACCATCATATCTGACCGAGATTCGGATCTGATTGGTGTCAGGATACCTCAGACTCATGATGCCTGAGAAGGAAGGGGTGCAACACAATTTGACGGGATGGCGTTGCAAGATTCTCGGGAAATGAAATATGGAAGCAAGTTCTGAATCATAATTTCATCATTAACCCAAGTAGAGGATGATGACGTGGCTGATGAACTTAGCGACAATTCATCGAGATTGCCAAAAAGGTGTATTTCCACAAATTTGTGAACAAAGAGATAACATTTGCCAGCTCAAATGATACAATGATGTTTGCTCGAGGAAAACATACACAATTAGACATTGGTTGAAAAGGTGCACCCAAAATATGGGCCTAGGTAGCATGATCAATGCTTAGAATGGTGACTCGATAACCAGTGGTCTAAGAATGAAATGTCGACCATTAACTCCAAAGCAATAGGGTCGCTAGAAGTTTTGAATTCGCACATCCAAGTTCAATTGTCGGTTTTTCGGTTGGAATCAACACGGGGACCAAGAAGGAATGGTGATGGTGAGAAGTATTACTTGTATCAAGAATTCTCAAGAGGTGGTAAAATTTCCATGACATTCTTGACATAAAAGGTGGTAATACTCCAAGGTAAAGAAGAACAACACTTGGTAGCAAGGAACTCAAGGTATAACACAAAACACGAACAAGTTTGTGTTGGAGGGAAGGCAATAAAGTGGCCGATGATAACACAACTCATCGAGGGCAAGGATGGTATTTCTCTTCATGAATCCGGCTGATATCCTGGAAGAGCTCATAAGGTTGATGATGATCACAACACATTTGTCGAGAGATTTCATGAGGATGTAATCAATCAGCGACGACATCAAGTCAAAGAAATGATGAAGCAAGAGGTTATTGGAACCACAGTTACGACACAAACTCGAACTCAAGCTTGTTGTTTAAGGTGAAAGGGTATGACGAGGAAAATCGACGTAAGCTTAGCTATCGTCGCAAATTGGTGCTCCGAGAATGAGGACCAGGTAGCACAGTTAGAATCATCACGACAATGATATAGCCAAACAGGCTAGGAATGGCGTGATCGAGTACAAACTCGTACTTATAGAAGCTTACTGAAGAGTTGTTGAACCATAGTGCGGACTCGGTTCAGTTATAGGTGTCTTTGAGTGTTTAATAACTCAGAGCCCGTGAAAAATTGGAATCAGTGGGAATGTAGCACTTGATGAAGAACTCATAAGAGGTTATGCAGTTCCATGATAATCTTGAGATACCGGGGGGGGGGGGGTAATACTCGACGACAAATCAAAGTAGAGGTTGGACTAGGGTAATGCTCTGCAGAAGACAGATACTCTAACTTGTCCGAGAAATGGAATCAAAAAGAAAATATGGTCGGAACCACGGTTGCAAAAGACCAAACATAGATACAGGACGAACTTATAACAAGGGCAATAATATCATTTACAAGAAGCTTCGATGATAAGTTTCACATCGGGTCCATGGGCATGAACGCAAAGGCTCAAGGTCGACTCCCACTTCTTCCATGCATAACCTTTCATTTTACTTCTCGCTTTTGATGAAGCTGTAGTGTAGAAATTTTATCTAGCAAAATACCAGAAGAGTATGAATCGTGAAAACTTTCGAGTTCACACATATTAAGGAAGGCATAGGTTCAAGCCATCGGGGCTTCTTAGAACATATACCACGAACTTCAGGAGTAAATAACACAAACTCGATAGTAGAGCATGTTCAAAAGCAGATGATTCAATTTACCAAAGGCATTATATACCCATGGAAAGGCTCTCAAGGTTATTCAATATGAAGGACACTGTCGGATAAAATCCAACAAAGGAACCGATGTTTCACAAGGGATCTGATGTGAGCATCAATACTCAACCAGAGGAAGAAGAATGCTCGGGCATCATATTATAGAACATCTGAATAATTCGATGCTTAGATAACAAAGGAATTATGATTTCCAAAACAAAGCATCAGAAGCAAACGCTCTGATCAAGGATGGATAAGTTGGATAGACTAGAGGCACAATTGACGACAAATAGTTTGGTCGAGAACCAGATCATGTTCAAAAAAATGATGTCTGAGCCGGAAAGATAATTTAGAAGGGTTGATAGATGATTGTGTGCATTCGCACACATGTTGAATCAATAGGATCAAAATGACGGTGTCAAAAGATACTAACGAATATTGCCAGATATATGGGAAGCATCCATAATGCAAGTAGAAAAGTATTTGCAGAGCAATAAAGCTGCTAAAGATTTTCGGAGGATTGAATAATATTTCAAAGACTTTTGTGAAACACCGGAACAACTGGGGATGAGCGAATACTCGAAAAGTGCGAGAAATTACTCTTAGGGGTATTCAGGTGGCAAAGAACTGCAAGGCAGTAGGCACAAAATATTCTCGGGGTATCTTGTAATAACAAGATCGACTGGGAATAAAAGTAAGCACGACATGTGTAAGTATTTATCCATAGGGATATTTCGGTGGAAGGGAATTGCAAAAGCAACGGGCACAAGGTCTCGAGAGAATATCGGAGAGTATCTTCGAAATCTTCTGGTGCAGCCGGCGATCATCTGGACTGAAGGGGCTCTCCGGGAGAAAGTATTTTC
Source organism: Triticum urartu (assembly GCF_056163025.1). Taxonomy (NCBI): domain Eukaryota; kingdom Viridiplantae; phylum Streptophyta; class Magnoliopsida; order Poales; family Poaceae; genus Triticum; species Triticum urartu. The sequence continues at coordinate 95,767,285 of NC_141878.1, read as the reverse complement.
GAGAACCTAAAGTTAGATTTTAGTAAACATCGTTTAACCCGAATAGAAGAGAGTTCAGAATCCTGGAGTAAAGGTCGAGGAGTAAAAGATCCTAGTACCACCCGATGGCGACGTGGGCCCGTAGGACACACAGCCATGTTAGTAAAAGTTTTGCAATGTCTAGACTTGACTTCGGCCAAGGAGTGTGGAAGGGGGATTCCTACAGGCAGTCGGCTCTGATACCAACTTGTGACGCCCCCGATTTGACCATACACTAATCATACAGGCAAACGTGTACGATCAAGATCAGGGACTCGCGGGAAGATATCACAACACAACTCTACAAATAAAATAAGTCATACAAGCATCATATTACAAGCCAAGGGCCTCGAAGGATCGAATACAAGAGCTCGATCATAGACAAGTCAGTGGAAGCAACAATATCTAAGTACAGACATAAGTTAAGCAAGTTTGCCTTAAGACGACTAGCACAAACTGGGATACAGATCGAAAGAGGCGCAGGCCTCCTGCCTGGGATCCTCCTAAACTACTCCTGGTCACCGTCAGCGGGCTGCATGTAGTAGTAGGCACCTCCGGTGTAGTAGGAGTCGTCGTCAACGGTGGCGTCTGGCTCCTGGACTCCAGCATCTGGTTGCGACAACTAGAAAGAAAGGAAAGGGGGAAAAGGGGGAAGAAAGCAACCGTGAGTACTCATCCGAAGTACTCGCAAGCAAGGGGCTACACTACATATGCATGGGTATATGTGTAAAGGGCCATATCAGTGGACTGAACTGCAGAATGCCAGAATAAGAGGGGGATAACTAATCCTGTCGAAGACTGGCAGCCTCCGTCTTGCAGCATGTAGAAGAGAGTAGAATGAAGTCCTCCAAGTAGCATCGCATAGCATAAACCTACCCGGCAATCCTCTCCTCGTTGCCCTGTTAGAGAGCGATTACCGGGTTATATCTGGCACTTGGAAGGGTGTGTTTTATTAAGTATCCAGTTCTAGTTGTCATAAGATCAAGGTACAACTCCAAGTCGTCCTGTTACCTAAGATCACGGCTATTCGAATAGATTAACTTCCCTGCAGGGGTGCGCCACATTTCCCAACACGCTCGATCCCATTTGGCCGGACACACTTTTCTGGGTCATGCCCGGCCTCGGAAGATCAACACGTCGCAGCCTGTGACGCCCGGATAATTAGGCTACAGTAATCCCACGTTAACGATGCCACGTCACTCCGATTACTGTTGATAATCTCGCGTTAGTTCAAAATCATTTCAAATTCAAATTAAAAATCAGGCAAACAACATCGGTTTTCAAAAATTAAAACTATAATGTTCAGAGTGAGCCAAATAATACATAAGTAATTATGGCATTGGAACTACACTTTTATAAAATGTTCAAATACTCTAAAAACGATTTAAACAGTAGCAAAAACAATTATTTAAATGCTTTTAAAATGATAAACTATTACAAACTAAAATATTTAGTTGCCAAGTTAATTGTGGCAGTGGTATAATTCCTATTACCAAATTAGGGATCATTTTTGTACTTTACAAAACTAAAATACAATGATGAACGAATTAAAATAGAAAAGGATAATAACTAACAAAAAAAGAAAATACAAAACAAAAAAACTAACAAAAAAAAAGAGAAGCAGACCCCCCCCACTGGGCCAGCCGGCCCGGCTATTAGCCAGGCCAGGCCCAACCGGCCGCCCCCTCACCCCCCTGGCCTATGGGCCACAGCCCCACACCCCAGAAACCCTAACCCCCCACTCCTCCCCCCCTCCCCACGACCCCACGTCCCTCTTCCCTTCCCCGATCCAGATCGGGATCGGGGGAACGAACCCCCCCCCGCCCGACGCCGCCACCCGTCGCCTCCACCTTGCCCTCGTCCGCCGCCACGCCGCCCCACGCCGCCTGGATCGCCCCCGCCGCTCGACGACGACGCCGGAGCCGTCCCTTGCCGCAGTCGCTCGTCTCCCCGTCGCGCGGCCGTCCTCGTCCTCCTCCCCGAATGGCCTCCACGAGCCCGCGTCGCCGACTCGCCGGAATGCCACCTCCACATCGCCGTCGTCCCCATCTTCCCCCACGAGCCTCGCTGCCCCGTGCCCTACTCCCCGCCGTGAGCAAGCCCCTCCCTCTCCTCTCTCCCTCCCGCGTCGACCGCGCCACCACGCCCCGCGCGCCCCGCTCCGCTTCACTCCGGCGGCCCGCGCTCACCGTGGCCTCGCGCGCGCCCCGGCCCCTGCTGCTGCACTGCTGCTGCTCCGCGCGGCACCCGCCCGTGCAGCGCCCAGCCGTCGCCCTTGCTCCCCGTGGCAAACCCCGTCGCCGCACGGCCCCCTCCGTCTCCGCGCCGTTCCGGCCGCCTGCCGGTGCCGTGGCCGCCGGCGCCCCGTGGCGCTGGGCTGCACCCGTTACGGCTACGTCCAGGTGACCCGACGCCCACACGCCCGCTAAGGCCCCTTCGGGCCACTGACCAGAGGGGCCCAGCCCACAAAACGTTTTAAAAGAAAATGAAAATGAAAATAAAATAAAATGAATTAATTAATTTAATAATTAATTAAATTAATTAATTAGTGAATTAATTAAGTTAATTAATTCTATTTAATTAACCTAATTAATTAGTTAGTTTAATTAAACAGTAACTGGATTAGCTAAACCCTAACTAACCTAAACAGAGGATGACAGGTGGGCCCCGCTGGACCCATGGGCCAGGTTTGACCTTGGTCAGCTGGGTTTGACCTGCTGACGTCATGGTGATGTCATGCTGACATCACCTTTCACTGTTCTGGATAATGTTCAATTTAAATAATTAAATAAATTTCGAAAATGCCTAAAACTGTGATAAATCATAGAAAATAAAACGTAACTCGGATGAAAAGGTTTTATACATGAAAGTTGCTCAGAACGACGAGACGAATCCGGATACGCAGCCCGTTCGTCCACCACGCATCCCTAGCATAGCGAACACGCAACTTTCCCCCTCCGGCTCCTCTGCCCGAAAACGCGAAACACCGGGGATACTTTCCCGGATGTTATCCCCCTTCACCGGTATCACCTACTACCACGTTAGGGCACCTCTAACGCTGTTACTTGACATGTCATGCATCACTATGCATATGCTTGCTTAAAAATTTATTGTTTCTCCCCCTCTTTCTCGATAGACACCGAGACCGACGCCGCTGCTACCCAGTACGACTACGGAGTTGACGACCCCTCTCTCTTGCCAGAGCAACAAGGCAAGCCCCCCCTTTGATCACCAGATATCGCCTATTCTTCTCTATACTGCTTGCATTAGAGTAGTGTAGCATGTTACTGCTTTTCGTTAATCCTATCCTGATGCATAGCCTGTCCTTGCTACTACTGTTGTTACCATTACCTGCTATCCTACTGCTTAGTATAGGATGCTAGTGTTCCATCAGTGGCCCTACACCCTTGTCCGTCTGCCATGCTATACTACTGGGCCGTGATCACTTCGGGAGGTGATCACGGGCATATACTATATACTCTACATTGATACATTACCTGTGATACTGTTCGGACATGGGGGCTGAAGAGGCAGGTGGCTCCATCCCGGTAGAGGTGGGCCTGGGTTCCCGACGGCCCCCGTTTGTTACTTTGAGGCGGAGCGACAGGGCAGGTTCAGACCACCTAGGAGAGAGGTGGGCCTGGCCCTGGTCGGCGTTCGCGGATACTTAACACGCTTAACGAGATCTGGGTTTTTGATCTGAGTCTGGCCATTTGGTCTATACGCACTAACCATCTACGTGGGAGTAGTTATGGGTATCCCGGCGTCGTGGTATCAGCCGAAGCCTTCGTGACGTCAGCGACGGAGCGGCGCGCGCCGGATTGGACTGGAACGCCACTAGGCTAGGTCTGCTTCCGGCCGCCCACGCAACGTGCAGGTGTGCTAAGGGCGATGGGCCCAGACCCCTGGGCGCTTAGGTTTAGACCGGCGTGCTGACCTCTCTGTTGGTCTAGGTGGGGCTGTGACGTGTTGATCTTCCGAGGCCGGGCATGACCCAAGAAAGTGTGTCCGGCCAAATGGGATCGAGCGTGTTGGGGTATGTGGTGCACCCCTGCAGGGAAGTTAATCTATTCGAATAGCCGTGATCTTCGGTAACAGGACGACTTGGAGTTGTACCTTGACCTTATGACAACTAGAACTGGATACTTAATAAAACACACCCTTCCAAGTGCCAGATACAACCGGTGATCGCTCTCTCACAGGGTGACGAGGGGAGGATCATCGGTTAGGATTAAGCTATACGATGCCACTTGGAGGTCTTCAGTCTACTCTCTTCTATATGCTGCAAGACGGAGGCTGCAAGAAGCGTAGTCTTCGATAAGACTAGATATCCCCCTCTTATTCTGGCTTTCTGCAGTTCAGTCCATTGATATGGCCCTTTACACATATATCCATGCATATGTAGTGTAGTTCCTTGCTTGCGAGTACTTTGGATGAGTACTCACGGTTGCTTTCTCCTTCTTTTTCCTCTATCCCTTCTACCTGGTTGTCGCAACCAGATGTTGGAGACCAGGATCCAGACGCCACCGTCGTCGACGACTCCTACTACACCGGAGGAGCCTACTACTATGTGCTGCCCGCTGAGGACGACTAGGAGTAGTTTAGGAGGATCCCAGGCAGGAGGCCTGCGCCTCTTTCGATCTGTATCCCAGTTTGTGCTAGCCTTCTTAAGGCAAACTTGTTTAACTTATGTCTGTACTCAGATATTGTTGCTTCCGCTGACTCGTCTATGATCGAGCTCTTGTATTCGAGCCCTCGAGGCCCCTGGCTTGTAATATGATGCTTGTATGACTTATTTTATTTGTAGAGTTGTGTTGTGATATCTTCCCGTGAGTCCCTGATCTTGATCGTACACGTTTGCGTGTATGATTAGTGTACGATTAAATCGGGGGTGTCACACAGCCCTACCTAGGCACAACAAAGAGGTCAGCACGGCGGTCTAAATCCTATGGCGCAGGGGTCAGGGCCCATCGCCCATTGCACACCTGCACGTTGCGAGGGCGGCCGGAAGCAGAACTAGCCCCCTTAATACAAGAGCAGGCTTACGTTCCAATCCGGCGCGCGCCGCTCAGTCGCTGACGTCACGAAGGCTTCGGCTGATACCACGACGTCGAGTGCCCATAAATGTCCCCGCGTAGATGGTTAGTGCGTATAGGCCAGTAGCCAGACTCAGATCAAATACCAAGATCTCGTTAAGCGTGTTATCTTGAAGTAAGCGCGAATGCCGACCAGGGCCAGGCCCACCTCTCTCCTAGGTGGTCTCAACCTGCCCTGTCGCTTCGCCACAAAGTAACAGTCGGGGGCCGTCGGGAACTCAGGCCCACCACTACCTGGATGGAGCCACCTGCCCCTTCAGCCCCCGTCTCCGAACAGTATCACAGATAATGTAATAGTGTAAAGTATATAGTATATGCCCGTGATCACCTCCTGAAGTGATCACGGCCTAGTAGTATAGCATGGCAGACGGACAAGAGTGTAGGGCCACTGATGGAACACTAGCATCCTATACTAAGCAGTAGGATAGCAGGTAAAGGTAACAACAGTAGTAGCAAGGACAGGCTATGCAGCAGTATAGGATTAACTGAAAGCAGTAACATGCTACACTAATCTAATGCAAGCAGTATAAAGAAGAAATAGGCGATATCTGGTGATCAAGGGAGGGGGGCTTGCCTGGTTGCTCTGGCAAGAGAGAGGGGTCGTCAACTCCGTAGTCGTACTGGGTAGCAGCGGCGTCGGTCTCGGTGTCTAGCGAGAGAAGAGGGGGAAGAAACAATAAATACAATGCTAACAGATGCATAGCGATGCATGACATGACAAGTATCGGTGCTAGGGGTGCCCTAACGCGATATGAGGTGATACCGGTGAAGGGGGGAAACATCCGGGAAAGTATCCCCGGTGTTTCGCGTTTTCGGGCAGAGGAGCCGGAGGGGGAAAGTTGCGAGTTCGATAGGTTAGGGCTGCGTGGCGGACGAACGGGCTGCGTATCCGGGTTCGTCTCGTCGTTCTGAGCAACTTTCCTGTACAAAGTTTTTCATCTGAGCTACGGTTTATTTTATATTAATTTTTAAAGTTTTAAATCATTTTCTAAATTTATTATTAATTCGAATTAAAAGGGGAAATTGCTATGTGCACCCAGCAGAGTGCACACAGCGGGGCCACCGAAGGCTGGCAGTGGGTCCAGGGGTCCCTGTTGACTCAGTCAACAGTCAACTGCTTGACTATTGACCGGTGAAAAATGTAGATGGGCCCAGGTGTCATTCACACATATCTTGCATTTTCTTTTTAAGTGGATATTTAGAGGAGGGGTCCACCTGTCATTTACACTATGCCTAACTGCCGATTAGACTAACTAGTAGGAGTACTAATTAGCTAACGGAGAGCCGGCCAGCCACCACACACACAGAATACACACACGCACACATAGTGCTAGGGATTAATGCTATTTTCTGTTGAGAAAAGACAGCATTTTGTGATTTTCGTAGGAATTAATCCATGCATCAAATTGATTTGGTCCAATGGAAACATTTGAGCTTTGATAAGTGTTCTACCTAGTCAAATTATTTTTACTCCTGTTAATCGTGGTTTTGTCGCAGTTTAGAGGCTGTCCAAAGGGTTAGTCCGTGTAAAATTTGAAAAGCTAGCTAGTAGCTAGACTAATTAGCAGCAGCAGTAGATTCAGAAGAGCAGCGGCGGCATGCACACGAGTTGGGCGCGGGGCGCGGCGCTGCACGGTGTGACGCTGGGCTGGTGAGCGACGCGGGGCGAGGAGCGAGGCAGGCCGCGGTTGCAGGGCGGCTGGGCGTAGGCAGACGGATGCAGGGCCGGGCGCGGCCGGCGCGCGTGCACAGGCGGCAGCAGCAGGTTGCAGCAGCACGGTGAGCGGGTGCGAGTGGAGCGCAACACGGTAGCAGCGACAACAGCACAACGCGGCTACAGCGGGCGCGACTGGGCGCGGGGCAAGTGCGGCAATGGTGTCGTCGGACGGAGGCAGGCACAGGGTATGCGCCGGGGTGCCGGGTGCGGGAGGGCCATAGGCGGCGCGCGGTGACGGATACAGGGGCCGCGGGGCACATGCGGCGCGGCCAGCGCGGGGTCGGGGAGCTGCAGGCACATGACCAGGGGCATGGGGAGCACGGCAGAGACGTGGCGAACGCGAGCTGCGGTGGCTCCGGGCGCGGGGTGATAACGGCCTACGGCGGCGTCTCAAGGCGGGGAGAAGGAGAGAGAGGGAGTGGCGCTCACCGAGCAGGCACAAGGAGGCCCGTCGAGTGGTTTAGGAGCAGCAGAGGTGGCCGGCGTTGTCGTGGTTCGCCGGCGTCCCAAGGAGGAAGAAGTTTCGATCCAGCACTGCAACGGTGAGGAGCTCCAACGGGTGGCACCGGTCAATGTGGAGGATGACGGCGAAGCGGGCGGATGCGGTCCTAGGCGTCGGGGCGCATGGTGGCCGCGGTAGGGCGAGATGACCGGCGACGCGGGCGCACCGCAAGGTGGATCCGGACGCGGGGGAGAGGAGAGTGTGGGGGCAGGGGGAATGGATAAGGGGAAGCGCGAGGGCAAGTGGGAGGGGACGAGGGGAGCCTGAGGCGTCGGGGGATCTTATCCCCTCGCCCACGACGCCGGCGAGTTGGTCGGGTGGCGACCGCGACCGGGCGGTCGGTCGAACAGTGAGAAGACGACCGCGAGGGGGGAGTGGGTTGGGTGGGACGTTGGGCCGGCTGGGTGGGCTTGGCCCAGACGAAGGATTTTTCTTTTAGTTTAACTGTTTTGTTGTTTTTCTTTTTACAGTTCTAGTTTTATTTTATTTTTGAGTAGCAATTAGCACTATAAAAAACAGGAACAACACCTAATTTGGTTTTACTAATTATACCACTGCCACATTTAGTTTGAGGTTCAAATAAAATAGTTTAGTATTTTTATAATTTAAAAGCATTTAATAATTGTTTTTAGCCACTGTTATATTCGTAAAAGAGCATTTAAATACTTTTACAAAAATGTTGGGTCAGCACCATAATTGGTTATGGAATATTTGCCACACATTGAACATTTCATTATGCATGTTTGAGAAATTTGAATTTTGGACTTTAATTTGAATTGAATTTGAATTATGCTTTGGATCAAATGAGGATTAGCAACAATAGTGTGATGACATGGTACCATCAACAGGGGATTACTGTAGCTTAATTATCCGGGCGTCACAATTCTCCTCCACTAAAAGAAATCTCGTCCCGAGATTTAAGAGGTAGTGAAAGGGGGAAAGGTTTTGGTTACGAAAAATCTAACGGATCTTCTCGGTCCAGGTTGCCCTTCTCGGAGAGGTTGATCCATTATGTTGATGTCTTCCTTCCTCTGCTTCAGGTCATCATGATGAAGTTGTCGTCCTTCCTTCAGGATCTTCACCGTACTTACGAAAGGGTAAGAAGGGAAAACTCTATATGGATGGATTCTATCAAGATCGAGCATCAGACGGTTAACTCAGGGAAGAAGCATAAGTGTCTCTCGATTTGAAAGTTAAGAAGATCTCGAGAGCAAAGTAAGAAGGTACCATGAGAAGTTTCAAACGGATAGGAAATCGTTCGATGCCTAATCAGAAGGTGAAAGGGTGTCAAGGCAACGAGAATATGTATGGCGCCTCATACCTGAATAGATCACTAGACAGGTGGTCCGTGAATTACATAAGAAGTCAAACGCGAGGAACAACCTCGGGAACAGGTGATGTACAGTAGAGTCAGGTTTCGATCCTGTGAAACTGTGGGTTATGGGCCCACCATGTGGGATAAAAGTAGGAGGAGTGGTGACATCTTGCATGGTCATGATAGCAAGGCATGTCAGCGGGTAGCCTGTCAGTTATGTGTCAGCAACAACGTCGGTACCAAGGACAAGGGACGAAGAGAACCTTTTTCCTGCTCGTTGAAACGAGGCGGACCAATAGGCAAAGTTCTCGTCCATTGGTGGTTACCGGAATGTCATCAACAATAGTAACAGGGTCTTACTGACAGAGTTGTACACCGAGGTGTTTGCACAAGCAGGGAATTATTACTGCTTATATCATATAGATCATAGAAAGCGTTTAAACAAACTAATGGAAAGGAAAAAGTGTCTAACAGATTTAATCAGAACAATGGAAAGAAAAATGTGTTTAAACACATAATTCAGGGGTATATCCTTCCCAAGGGCAAGCAGAGCATGATATCCATGACAGGATTTAACGTAGAAAACCATTTAGGTTATGGGAGAGGAATTTTCATGGCATTATCCATACAACGTGTTTGAATAATTGATTACGAAAATTTAGCATTGTGCTTCAAATGTTTTTATTGAAGATCGGAGTACCACGGACATGCTTCGAGATAGCATTGACATGGTTAACAAGTGAGGGTCAGACTTTATAAACACCAAGGATCCATTTGTAAAAACTTGTAGAATAAGTCTTACAATTTCCTCATGGAAGAATGGATAACCTTGCTGAAAAGGAAACTATAACAATAGGTCCTTCGGCCAGGTGTGCTAGGCATGACATCATCTTACTGGGTCATATAAAGAGCAATGTTATAACTCTTGGAAATATGTTCCAACCATCATATCTGACCGAGATTCGGATCTGATTGGTGTCAGGATACCTCAGACTCATGATGCCTGAGAAGGAAGGGGTGCAACACAATTTGACGGGATGGCGTTGCAAGATTCTTGGGAAATGAAATATGGAAGCAAGTTCTGAATCATAATTTCATCATTAACCCAAGTAGAGGATGATGACGTGGCTGATGAACTTAGCGACAATTCATCGAGATTGCCAAAAAGGTGTATTTCCACAAATTTGTGAACAAAGAGATAACATTTGCCAGCTCAAATGATACAATGATGTTTGCTCGAGGAAAACATACACAATTAGACATTGGTTGAAAAGGTGCACCCAAAATATGGGCCTAGGTAGCATGATCAATGCTTAGAATGGTGACTCGATAACCAGTGGTCTAAGAATGAAATGTCGACCATTAACTCCAAAGCAATAGGGTCGCTAGAAGTTTTGAATTCGCACATCCAAGTTCAATTGTCGGTTTTTCGGTTGGAATCAACACGGGGACCAAGAAGGAATGGTGATGGTGAGAAGTATTACTTGTATCAAGAATTCTCAAGAGGTGGTAAAATTCCCATGACATTCTTGACATAAAAGGTGGTAATACTCCAAGGTAAAGAAGAACAACACTGGGTAGCAAGGAACTCAAGGTATAACACAAAACACGAACAAGTTTGTGTTGGAGGGAAGGCAATAAAGTGGCCGATGATAACACAACTCATCGAGGGCAAGGATGGTATTTCTCTTCATGAATCCGGCTGATATCCTGGAAGAGCTCATAAGGTTGATGATGATCACAACACATTTGTCGAGAGATTTCATGAGGATGTAATCAATCAGCGACGACATCAAGTCAAAGAAATGATGAAGCAAGAGGTTATTGGAACCACAGTTACGACACAAACTCGAACTCAAGCTTGTTGTTTAAGGTGAAAGGGTATGACGAGGAAAATCGACGTAAGCTTAGCTATCGTCGCAAATTGGTGCTCCGAGAATAAGGACCAGGTAGCACAGTTAGAATCATCACGACAATGATATAGCCAAACAGGCTAGGAATGGCGTGATCGAGTACAAACTCGTACTTATAGAAGCTTACTGAAGAGTTGTTGAACCATAGTGCGGACTCGGTTCAGTTATAGGTGTCTTTGAGTGTTTAATAACTCAGAGCCCATGAAAAATTGGAATCAGTGGGAATGTAGCACTTGATGAAGAACTCATAAGAGGTTATGCAGTTCCATGATAATCTTGAGATACCGGGGGGGGGGGGTAATACTCGACGACAAATCAAAGTAGAGGTTGGACTAGGGTAATGCTCTGCAGAAGACAAATACTCTAACTTGTCCGAGAAATGGAATCAAAAAGAAAATATGGTCGGAACCACGGTTGCAAAAGACCAAACATAGATACAGGACGAACTTATAACAAGGGCAATAATATCATTTACAAGAAGCTTCGATGATAAGTTTCACATCGGGTCCATGGGCATGAACGCAAAGGCTCAAGGTCGACTCCCACTTCTTCCATGCATAACCTTTCATTTTACTTCTCGCTTTTGATGAAGTTGTAGTGTAGAAATTTTATCTAGCAAAATACCAGAAGAGTATGAATCGTGAAAACTTTCAAGTTCACACATATTAAGGAAGGCATAGGTTCAAGCCATCGGGGCTTCTTAGAACATATACCACGAACTTCAGGAGTAAATAACACAAACTCGATAGTAGAGCATGTTCAAAAGCAGATGATTCAATTTACCAAAGGCATTATATACCCATGGAAAGGCTCTCAAGGTTATTCAATATGAAGGACACTGTCGGATAAAATCCAACAAAGGAACCGATGGTCCACAAGGGATCTGATGTGAGCATCGGTACTCAACCAGAGGAAGAAGAATGCTCGGGCATCATATTATAGAACATCTGAATAATTCGATGCTTAGATAACAAAGGAATTATGATTTCCAAAACAAAGCATCAGAAGCAAACGCTCTGATCAAGGATGGATAAGTTGGATAGACCAGAGGCACAATTGACGACAAATAGTTTGGTCGAGAACCAGATCATGTTCAAAAAAATGATGTCTGAGCCGGAAAGATAATTTAGAAGGGTTGATAGATGATTGTGTGCATTCGCACACATGTTGAATCAATAGGATCAAAATGACGGTGTCAAAAGATACTAACGAATATTGCCAGATATATGGGAAGCATCCATAATGCAAGTAGAAAAGTATTTGCAGAGCAATAAAGCTGCTAAAGATTTTCGGAGGATTGAATAGTATTTCAAAGACTTTTGTGAAACACCGGAACAACTGGGGATGAGCGGATACTCGAAAAGTGCGAGAAATTACTCTTAGGGGTATTCAGGTGGCAAAGAACTGCAAGGCAGTAGGCACAAAATATTCTCGGGGTATCTTGTATTAACAAGATCGACTGGGAATAAAATTAAGCACGACATGTGTAAGTATTTATCCATAGGGATATTTCGGTGGAAGGGAATTGCAAAAGCAACGGGCACAAGGTCTCGAGAGAATATCGGAGAGTATCTTCGAAATCTTCTGGTGCAGCCGGTGATCATCTGGACTGAAGGGGCTCTCCGGGAGAAAGTATTTTCGAGAACCTAAAGTTAGATTTTAGTAAACATCGTTTAACCCGAATAGAGGAGAGTTCAGAATCCCGGAGTAAAGGTCGAGGAGTAAAAGATCCTAGTACCACCCGATGGCGACGTGGGCCCGTAGGACACACAGCCATGTTAGTAAAAGTTTTGTAATGTCTAGACTTGACTTCGGCCAAGGAGTGTGGAAGGGGGATTCCTACAGGCAGTCGGCTCTGATACCAACTTGTGACGCCCCCGATTTGACCGTACACTAATCATACAGGCAAACGTGTACGATCAAGATCAGGGACTCGCGGGAAGATATCACAACACAACTCTACAAATAAAATAAGTCATACAAGCATCATATTACAATCCAGGGGCCTCGAAGGATCGAATACAAGAGCTCGATCATAGACAAGTCAGCGGAAGCAACAATATCTGAGTACAGACATAAGTTAAGCAAGTTTGCCTTAAGACGGCTAGCACAAACTGGGATACAGATCGAAAGAGGCGCAGGCCTCCTGCCTGGGATCCTCCTAAACTACTCCTGGTCACCGTCAGCGGGCTGCATGTAGTAGTAGGCACCTCCGGTGTAGTAGGAGTCGTCGTCAACGGTGGCGTCTGGCTCCTAGACTCCAGCATCTGGTTGCGACAACTAGAAAGAAAGGAAAGGGGGAAAAGGGGGAAGAAAGCAACCATGAGTACTCATCCAAAGTACTCGCAAGCAAGGGGCTACACTACATATGCATGGTATATGTGTAAAGGGCCATATCAGTGGACTGAACTGCAGAATGCCAGAATAAGAGGGGGATAACTAATCCTGTCGAAGACTACACTTCTGGCAGCCTCCGTCTTGCAGCATGTAGAAGAGAGTAGAATGAAGTCCTCCAAGTAGCATCGCATAGCATAAACCTACCCGGCAATCCTCTCCTCGTTGCCCTGTTAGAGAGCGATTACCGGGTTATATCTGGCACTTGGAAGGGTGTGTTTTATTAAGTATCCAGTTCTAGTTGTCATAAGGTCAAGGTACAACTCCAAGTCGTCCTGTTACCTAAGATCACGGCTATTCGAATAGATTAACTTCCCTGCAGGGGTGCACCACATTTCCCAACACGCTCGATCCCATTTGGCCGGACACACTTTTCTGGGTCATGCCCGGCCTCGGAAGATCAACACGTCGCAGCCCTACCTAGGCACAACAGAGAGGTCAGCACGGCGGTCTAAATCCTATGGCGCAGGGGTCAGGGCCCATCGCCCATTGCACACCTGCACGTTGCGAGGGCGGCCGGAAGCAGAACTAGCCCCCTTAATACAAGAGCAGACTTACGTTTCAATCTGGCGTGCGTCGCTCAGTCGCTGACGTCACGAAGGCTTCGGCTGATACCACGACGTCGAGTGCCCATAAATGTCCCCGCGTAGATGGTTTGTGTGTATAGGCCAGTAGCCAGACTCAGATCAAATACCAAGATCTCGTTAAGCATGTTATCTTGAAGTAACCGCGAACGCCGACCAGGGCCAGGCCCACCTCTCTCCTAGGTGGTCTCAACCTGCCATGTCGCTTCGCCACAAAGTAACAGTCGGGGGCCGTCGGGAACTCAGGTCCACCACTACCTGGATGGAGCCACCTGCCCCTTCAGCCCCCGTCTCCGAACAGTATCACAGGTAATGTAACAGTGTAAAGTATATAGTATATGCCCGTGATCACCTCCTGAAGTGATCACGGCCCAGTAGTATAGCATGGCAGACGGACAAGAGTGTAGGGCCACTGATGGAACAGTAGCATCCTATACTAAGCAGTAGGATAGCAGGTAAAGGTAACAATAGTAGTAGCAAGGACAGGCTATGCAGCAGTATAGGATTAACTGAAAGCAGTAACATGCTACACTAATCTAATGCAAGCAGTATAAAGAAGAAATAGGCGATATCTGGTGATCAAGGGAGGGGGGCTTGCCTGGTTGCTCTGGCAAGAGAGAGGGGTCGTCAACTCCGTAGTCGTACTGGGTAGCAGCGGCGTCGGTCTCAGTGTCTAGCGAGAGAAGAGGGGGAAGAAACAATAAATACAATGCTAACAGATGCATAGCGATGCATGACATGACAAGTATCGGTGCTGGAGGTGCCCTAACGCGGTATGAGGTGATACCGGTGAAGGGGGAAAACATCCAGGAAAGTATCCCCGGTGTTTCGCGTTTTCGGGCAGAGGAGCCGGAGGAGGAAAGTTGCGAGTTCGATAGGTTAGGGCTGCGTGGCGGACGAACGGGCTGCGTATTCGGGTTCGTCTCGTCGTTCTGAGCAACTTTCATGTACTAAGTTTTTTATCTGAGCTACGGTTTATTTTATATTAATTTTTAAAGTTTTAAATCATTTTCTAAATTTATTATTAATTCGAATTAAAAGGGGAAATTGCTATGTGCACCCAGCAGAGTGCACACAGCGGGGCCACCGAAGGCTGACAGTGGGTCCAGGGGTCCCTGTTGACTCGGTCAACAGTGCGGTCTAGAGTCAACTGCTTGACTATTGACTGGTCAAAAATGTAGATGGGCCCAGGTGTCATTCACACATATCTTGCATTTTCTTTTTAAGTGGATAATTAGAGGAGGGGTCCACCTGTCATTTACACTATGCCTAACCGCCGATTAGACTAACTAGTAGGAGTACTAATTAGCTAACGGAGAGCCGGCCGGCCACCACACACATAGAATACACACACGCACACACAGTGCTAGGGATTAATGCTATTTTCTGTTGATTCAGAAGAGCAGCGGCGGCATGCACACGAGTTGGGCGCGGCGCTGCACGGCGTGACGCTGGGCTGGTGAGCGACGCGGGTCGAGGGGCGAGGCAGGCCACGGTTGCAGGGCGGCTGGGCGTAGGCAGACGGACGCAGGGCCGGGCGCGGCCGGCGCGTGTGCACAGGCGGCAGCAGCAGGTTGCAGCAGCACGGCGAGCGGGTGCGAGTGGAGCGCAGCACGATAGCAGCGACAACAACACATCGCGGCTACGGCGGGCGCGACTGGGCGCGGGGCAAGTGCGGCAATGGTGTCGTCGGACGGAGGCAGGCACAGGGTATGCGCCGGGGTGCCGGGTGCGGGAGGGCCGTAGGCGGCGCACGGTGACGGATACAGGGGCTGCGGGGTGCATGCGGCGCGGCCAGCGCGGGGTCGGGGAGCTGCGGGCACATGACCAGGGGCATGGGGAGCACGGCAGAGCCGTGGCGAACGCGAGCTGCAGTGGCTCCGGGCGCGGGGTGATAACGGCCTACGGCGGCATCTCGAGGCGGGGAGAAGGAGAGAGAGGGAGTGGCGCTCACCGAGCAGGCACAAGGAGGCCCGTCGAGTGGTTTAGGAGCAGCAGAGGTGGTCGGCGTCGTCGTGGTTCGCCGGCGTCCCGAGGAGGAAGAAATTTCGATCCAGCACTGCAACGGTGAGGAGCTCCAACGGGTGGCACCGGTCAATGTAGAGGATGACGGTGAAGCGGGCGGATGCGGTCCTAGGCGTCGGGGCGCATGGTGGCCGCGGTAGGGCGAGATGACCGGCGACGCGGGCGCACCGCAAGGTGGATCCGGACACGGGGGAGAGGAGAGTGTGGGGGCAGGGGGAATGGATAAGGGGGAGCGCGAGGGCAAGTGGGAGGGGACGAGGGGATCCCGAGGCGTCGGGGGATCTTATCCCCTCGCCCACGACGCCGGCGAGTTGGTCGGGTGGCGACCGCGACCGGGCGGTCGGTCGAACAGTGAGAAGACGACCACGAGGGGGGGGGGTTGGGTGGGACATTGGGCCGGCTGGGTGGGCTTGGCCCAGGGGAAGGGTTTTTCTTTTATTTTAACTGTTTTGTTGTTTTTCTTTTTACAGTTCTAGTTTTATTTTATTTTTGAGTAGCAATTAGCACTATAAAAAACAGGAACAACACCTAATTTGGTTTTACTAATTATACCACTGCCACATTTAGTTTGAGGTTCAAATAAAATAGTTTAGTATTTTTATAATTTAAAAGCATTTAATAATTGTTTTTAGCCACTGTTATATTCGTAAAAGAGCATTTAAATACTTTTACAAAAATGTTGGGTCAGCACCATAATTGGTTATGGAATATTTGCCACACATTGAACATTTCATTATGCATGTTTGAGAAATTTGAATTTTGGACTTTAATTTGAATTGAATTTGAATTATGCTTTGGATCAAATGAGGATTAGCAACAATAGTGTGATGACATGGCACCATCAACAGGGGATTACTGTAGCTTAATTATCCGGGTGTCACGAAACGTGTATCAACCTTTATGCCTAGATTACCCCAATGTCGCCACGGTAATCCGTAAGTTGATTACCAAAACATATGTCAAGTGATCTCGATAAATTACCCCATTATCGCCAGGGTATCCACAAGCAAGACATACATCAAGTGATCTCAAAACCAAAGTATTCAATCCAACGTATGAAACTTTAAAGAGCAAGACTCAATTCATCACACCAAATATAGAGAGGGGAGAACACCATATAATCCAACTATATTAACAAAGTTCATAATACATCAAGATCGTGCCCTATCAAGATCACGAGAGAGAGAGAGAAAGATCGAACACATAGCTATTGGTACATACCCTCAGCTCCGAGGGTGAACTACTCCCTCCTCATCATGGAGGCAGCGGGGATGATGAAGATGGCCTCTAGTGATGGCTTCCCTCCTCCACTAGGGTGCCAAAACAGTGCTCCGGACGAGATCGCTTCGGAACAGAGGCTTGCGGTGGTGGGAAAACTCATGCAGGTTAAGTTCAGGAGGTTTCTGGATTTATAAGATTTTTCAGCATTGGAATCACTCCAAAAGGAGCTATGAGGGCCCCCATAAGCTTAGGTGACACTCCCACCCTCCTGGGGCACGCCACGTGGGCTTGTGGCATCCTCGTGGGTCTTCTAGTCCTTCCCCGAAGCTTTCCCATTACCATTGCTAGTCTAAAGTATTTAAAATTTGAGAGTTTCCTCTAAAGTATTTATATCACAATTGCTAGTCTATTTAAAATTGTCAGGCGCTCCACTATTATTAGGATAAGGCAATCTAGATGCATACCCATTATTTTTTCAGTAAGGATTGTAGCTATTGCGAGCAATAAAATTGACACCATTCACGGCCTATTTACCAATAGCGTTTACATTTACTTATAGAATACAAATTTCTACCTTTAGTTCCTTGTTAGATTGACACTCTTACTTATCGAAAGGCTACAATTGACCCCCTCCACTAATGGGTTCTTAATTGCCTTCTTTGTTTATGTTGTTTTTGCCCGTCAATTAGAATATAAGATGTTTGCACTGAATTCAAGGACACACTTTTGGTTGCCGATGTCTTAGCTAGGTTTATGGTGGGTTGGTCTGGGCTCAACCCAAATACATCATATATTTTTCATATTTTTCAGATCAAATCATTATGCTTGATGTACAATAGCTTAATATTATAGTCTTCGATCTTCCGTCCCAGATGACTAGCACACTAGAAGGGAGGCCACCGTTGATGGGACCCCACACACACCTAAGAAGCACAAAATACCATTGGCATTGAGAATGACCACCAGCAACAAAGGACCAATCCCACTTGCGACGAGATTAGGGAGGGGGAAACCTAATTCACGAGCTCTCGCAAGTGGGATTAGGGAGCCAGAGGAAGAAAACAGCGCACTGCGCCACCCCTCCATTGGATGACGCCGATGATTTTTCATAGAAACTACAGCAAGGTTGTAGAATTGTATTGAATAATTGTTGATGCAATATTGTGCCGGTACAAGAAGTATATATAAGAGGTAAGCCGCACCTGACCTAGCCTTATTACAAACCGAGTAGGAGTCATAATCCTAATACAAGTTGTATTCTAACCCCCCCCCCCCCCCCGCAGTGTCAATGGTAGACTCGACGACATTGAGACTGAAACGAATGTCTTGAAACGGAGTAGTCGCCAGGCCTTTAGTAAAGATATCAGCAAACTGAGCAGAAGTAGGCACATGGAGAACGCAAACTTGACCGAGAGCCACCTTCTCTCAAACAAAATGAATGTCGATCTCAATATGCTTGGTGCGACGGTGTTGAACCGGATTCCCTGACATGTAGATAGCTGAAATATTATCACAGTAAACAATGGTAGCTTGCTCAAAAGGACGGTGCAGCTCCGACAGCAACTGGCGCAACCAAACCGTATCAGCAACCGCATGAGCCACAGCGCGGTACTCAGCTTCAGCAGACGAGCGGGAGACCATAACCTACCTTTTTGAAGACCAAGAAACCAAATTGTTACCAAGAAAAACACAAAATCCGGATGTGGACCTACGAGTATCTGGACAACCAGCCCAGTCTGCATAAGAGTAAGTTGTCAAGAGGTGGGAGAGGATTTGTTGATATGAAGACCTAAGTCTAGTGTGCCTTTGAGATACCGAAGAATACGTTTGACATGATTGTAGTGTGGAATACGAGGATCATGCATGTATAAACAAGCTTGTTGGACAGCAAAAGAAATTTCAGGATGAGTCAGAGTGAGATACTAAAGTGCATCAGTAAGACTACGATAAAGAGAAGGATCAGAGAAAGGATCACCATCGGCAGAGAGTTTGGAACCTGTATCAACAGGGGTACGTGAAGTTTGACAATCAAGCATACCAGCACGAGAAAGAAGATTCGGAGTGTACTGACGTTGAGACAAGAAAAGACTAGAGGAGTCACGCATAATTGCAATACTTGGTGAAGAAGACCTAAATCTGTCACAGAGAATTCGTGGCGAAGAAGAGAGATAATATGATCTAAAAATTGTTGTGAGGTAGCTGTGAGGATAATATCATCAACATATAAAAGAAGGTAAGCAGTGTTGTTGTTGTGATGAAAGGTGAAGAGTGAAGTGTCAGAACGGGAAGAGGTAAAACCGATGGTTTGAGCATAAGTAGAAAAGCGTTCGAACCAGGCACCACGTGGTGCTTATTTAAGACTATAAAGAGATTTTTGAAAAAGACAAACATGATTAGAATAAGAGGAATGTTCGAAGCCAAGAGGTTGTTGACAATAGACTGTTTCTTGAAGAGAGCCATGAAGAAAAGCATTTTTGACATCTAGTTGATGAATTGGCCAGGAAGAAGAGACGACGATGCTAAGGACAGTGCGAATAGTGTTGGGCTTGACAACTGGAGAGAAAGTCTCATCATAATCGATGCCGTGTTGCTGAGAGTAACCATAACATACCCATCGAGCCTTATAACATGCAAGACTCCCATCAGAATTAAATTTATGGCAAAAACCCATTTGCCCGAAACGATATTTGTATTGGAAGGACGAGGAACTAACTGCCACGTGTTATTCTTCAGAAGGGCATCATATTCATCTTTCATAGTTGCGGCCCAATTAGGATCTAGGAGAGCTGATTTGTAAGATTTGCTAGAGAGGAAGGATATAGAGATGCATGAAGATTGAGACGATCTTTTGCAGGTAAACAAAACCCAGACTTGGCATGTGTGCACATGGTATGATCGTTAGTCGGAGCTGGAACGAGAATAGCATGAGCAGGAGGGGTGGGGAAGATGTGGTGGACGCGTCCGGCGCGGCAGAGGAAGCAGACGCGGGAGATGGCGGTGATTGCGGCGGCAGGATGTCTGCCATGAAAGAGTGTAATTGTTTTTCCTCTGCTAGAACAGAGGTGATGACTGATGACCCACAAGTATAGGGGATCTATCGTAGTCCTTTCGATAAGTAAGAGTGTCGAACCCAACGAGGAGCAGAAGGAAATGATAAGCGGTTTCTAGCAAGGTATTCTCTGCGGGTACTGAAACAAGTGGTAACATATAGTTTTTGAAGGAAATATGCCCTAAAGGCAATAATAAAGTTATTATTTATTTCCTTATTTCATGATAAATGTTTATTATTCATGCTAGAATTGTATTAACCGGAAACATAATACATGTGTGAATACATAGACAAACAGAGTGTCACTAGTATGCCTCTACTTGACTAGCTCGTTGAATCAAAGATGGTTAAGTTTCCTAGCCATAGACATGAGTTGTCATTTGATTAACGGGGTCACATCATTAGAGAATGATGTGATTGACTTAACCCATTCCGTTAGCATAGCACTTGATCGTTTAGTTTGTTGCTATCGCTTTATTCATGACTTATACATGTTCCTATGACTATGAGATTATGCAACTCCCGTTTACCGGAGGAACACTTTGTGTGCTACCAAACGTCACAAGGTAATTGGGTGATTATAAAGGTGCTCTACAGGTGTCTCCAAAGGTACTTGTTGGCTTGGCGTATTTCAAGATTAGGATTTGTCACTCCGATTGTCGGAGAGGTATCTCAGGGCCCTCTCGGTAATGCACATCACTTAAAGCCTTGCAAGCATTGCAACTAATGAGTTAGTTGCGGGATGATGTATTACGGAACGAGTAAAGAGACTTGCCGGTAACGAGATTGAACTAGGTATTGAGATACCGACGATCGAATCTCGGGCAAGTAACATACCGATGACAAAGGGAACAACGTATGTTGTTATGCGGTTTGACCGATAAAGATCTTCGTAGAATATGTGGGAGCCAATATGAGCATCCAGGTTCTGCTATTTGTTATTGGACGGAGACGTGTCTCGATCATGTCTACATAGTTCTCGAACCCGTAGGGTCCGCACGCTTAAAGTTTCAGTGACAATTGTATTATGAGTTTATGTGATTTGATGTACCAAAGGTAGTTCGGAGTCCCGGGTGAGATCGGGAACATGACGAGGAGTCTCTAAATGGTCGAGACATAAAGATCGATATATTGGACGACTATATTCGGACATCGGAAAGGTTCCGAGTGATTCGGGTATTTTCGGGGGTACCGGGGAGTTACGACAATTGATACGTCTCCATCGTATCTATAATTTTTGATTGTTCCATGCCAATATTATTCAACTTTAATATACTTTTTGGCAACTTTTTATACTATTTTTGGGACCAACATATTGATCCAGTGCCCAGTGCCAGTTTCTGTTTGTTGCATGTTTTTTGTTTCGCAGAAAACCCATACCAAACGGAGTCCAAACAGAATAAAAACCGACGGAGATTTATTTTGGAATATCTATGAATTTTGGGAAGTGGAATCATCGCGAGATGGTGCCCGAGGGGGGCACGAGGTAGGGGGGCGTGCCCCAGGGTGTCAGGCGCGCCCCTGACCCTCGTGGCCACCCCGTAAGGCGGTTGGAGCCCTTCTTTTGCCGCAAGAAAGCTAATTTCCGGATAGAGATCGTGTTAAAATTTCAGCCCAATTGGAGTTACGGATCTCCGGGAATATAAGAAACGGTGAAAGGGAAGAATCTGAGAACGCAGAAACAGAGAGAGACAGATCCAATCTCGGAGGGGCTCTCGCCCCTCCCATGCCATGGAGGCCAAGGACCAGAGGAGAAACCCTTCTCCCATCTAGGGAGGAGGTCAAGGAAGAAGAAGACGAAGGGGCCCCCTCTCCCCTTCTCTTCCGGTGGCGCCGGAACGCTGCCGTGGCCATCATCATCACCGCGATCTACACCAACACCTCCGCCATCTTCACCAACATCTCCATCACCTTCCACCCTCTATCTACAGCGGTCCACTCTCCCGCAACCTGCTGTACCCTCTACTTTAACATGGTGCTTTATGCTTCATATTATTATCCAATGATGTGTTGCCATCCTATGATGTCTGAGTAGATTTTCATTGTCCTATCGGTGGTTAATGAATTGCTATGATTGATTTAATTTGCTTGTGGTTATGTTGCTGTGCTTTGGTGTCCATCATATGATTGCGCGCGTGGATCACACCCTAGGGTTAGTTGTATGTTGATAGGACTATGTATTGGAGGGCAAGAGTGACAGAAGCTTCAACCTAGCATAGAAATTGATGCATACGGGATTGAAGGGGGACCAATATATCTTAATGCTATGGTTGGGTTTTACCTTAATGAACATTAGTAGTTGTGGATGCTTGCTAATAGTTCCAATCATAAGTGCATAGAATTCCAAGTCAGGGATGACATGCTAGCAGTGGCCTCTCCCACATAATACTTGCTATCGGTCTAGTAAAGTAGTCAATTGCTTAGGTGCAATTTCGCAACTCCTACCACCACTTTTCCACACTTGATATATTTACTTTATTGTTTCTTTATCTAAACAGCCCCTACTTTTTATTTACATACTCTTTATTATCTTGCAAACCTATCCAACAACACCTACAAAGTACTTCTAGTTTCATACTTGTTCTAGGTAAAGCGAACGTCAAGCGTGCGTAGAGTTGTATCGGTGGTCGATAGAACTTGAGGGAATATTTGTTCTACCTTTAGCTCCTCGTTGGTTTTGACACTCTTACTTATCTAAAACTGTTGCGATCCCCTATACTTGTGGGTTATCAAGACCTTTTTCTGGCG
Source organism: Triticum urartu (assembly GCF_056163025.1). Taxonomy (NCBI): domain Eukaryota; kingdom Viridiplantae; phylum Streptophyta; class Magnoliopsida; order Poales; family Poaceae; genus Triticum; species Triticum urartu. Next base: position 95,744,703 of record NC_141878.1, on the reverse strand, counting down.
CCGTTGCCGGGGAGCAATAGCGTGGGGTGAATATTCTCGTGTGTGCTTGTTTGCTTTATCACTAAGTAATTTTTATTTGTTGTTCTTAGTTGTTTTCTATCTTTAGTTATGGGTAGGAAACGCAAAATACCAAAAAAATTAGTTGTACCTACTGAACCAATGGTTGAAGAACCACTCAAAATCTATCATACTGCTGAAGCTTATTACTTGGATCATCTTCGATCCCTATGTGCTCATGCTGAAACCCCAACTAGTTTAGTTGAGGGCAAATATTTAGATGAGCATGCTTGTTATGTGTGACACCGTATATCTGAAAGAGGGAAACGTTTATTGGATCAAATTCATCGTTTGCAATGCTATGCTTGGAATTTATGTTATATATATGATTTTACTTGTTGTTCTGAAAACCCTAAGAAACACCTTCCCTAGCAATGTGAGTTTATTGATAATGGAATCGTATCTTCGTATGCTAAGGGTGTTTATAGTTACTATGATGTTCAACAAATTGAAGAATTTGTTGCTTTTAAGGGTGCTTATGAAATTGCTTCTTTGATTGAAAAGTATGATGCTACTCTTTACCAATCTGAAATTTTTGCCATACTTAAATATTGCGTTGATAATTATGCTTCTAATGCTTATGTTAAACCATATATTGAGGAATACTCCATTGTCCAAGAAGAGACTAATATTTTGCAGAAGTCTATGGAAGAAGAAATTGATGAAACTGTGAGCTCATTGGATGAAAAATATGAGGAAGAGAGCGAAGAACAAAAGGAGAAAGAGCGGATTGATCACCCGTGCCCACCTTCTAATGAGAGTAACTCTTCAACTCATACATTGTTTAATTTCCCTTCGTGCTTACCGGAGGATGATTGCTATGATGATTGTTATGATCCCGTTGATTCTTTTGAAATATCCCTTTTTGATGATGCTTGGTATGCTTGTGGCCAAGATGCCAATATGAATTATGCTTATGGAGATGAACTTGCTATAGTTCCTTATGTTAAACATGAAATTGTTGTTATTGCACCCACGCATGATAGTCCTATTATCTTTTTGAATTCTCCCGACTACACTATATCAGAGAAGTTTGCACTTATTAAGGATTATATTGATGGGTTGCCTTTTATTGTTGCACATGATGATTTTGATGAATATAATATGCATGTGCTTGCTGCTCCTACTTGCAATTATTATGAGAGAGGAACTATATCTCCACCTCTCTATGTTTCCAATACAACAAAATTGCAAGAAACTATTTATACTATGCATTGGCCTTTACTTTGTGTGCATGAATTGTTCTTTTATGACATGCCGATGCATAGGAAGAGAGTTAGACTTCGTCATTACATGATATATGTTACCTTGTGCTCACCACCAAATTACAAATCATTGTTAATTAAAATTGGCTTTGATATACCTTGGGATCCGGGTGGATCCATTACTTGAGCACTATATGCCTAGCTTAATGGCTTTAAAGAAAGCGCTGCCAGGGAGACAACCCGAAAGTTTTAGAGAGTCATTTATTTCTGTTGAGTTCTTTCATATAGTTTAAAAATAACAAAAATAAAGAGGGGAACCCAAAACTTTTTCAAAAAGAAAAGCGAAAGTGAGAAAGACAAGCATTGTTGAAGTGGGAGAGCTCCTTGAACTTTGTTCATGCTCATGGCAACTTTGTGAATCTTGATTACAGAAACTTTTCAACAAAAATAATTATCCCCTTGTACAATTCCACTGTATTATAAAAATAATGTGCCAAGGTTTGCCTTTAGGATGTTTACGATGCTTGTTGGTTTGTGCGGTGCAGGACAGAAACTTTGGTTGTAGTGCATGAATTTTATTTTTTTACTGGAACGTCAAATGGTTCTGATTCTTTTTGCACTGTCTTGATGTACAAATTGTTTATTTTTCCTAATTTTTGCAGAATTTTTCAAGTACAGAAGTATGGTGAATGTTCAGATTATTACAGACTGTTCTGTTTTAGACAGATTCTGTTTTTGATGCATAGTTTGCTTGTTTTGATGAAACTATCAATTTATATTAGTGGATTAAGCCATGAAAAAGTTATATTACAGTAGACATAATGCAAAAACAAAATATGAATTGGTTTTCAATAGTACTTAGAGTAGTGATTTGCTTTATTATACTAACGGATCTTACCGAGTTTTCTGTTGAAGTTTTGTGTGGATGAAGTGTTCGATGATCGAGAAGGTCTCGATGTGAGAAGAAGGAAGAGAGGCAAGAGCTCAAGCTTGGGGATGCCAGAGGCACCCCAAGTAAATATTCAAGGAGACTCAAGCGTCTAAGCTTGGGGATGCCAGAGGCACCCCAAGTAAATATTCAAGGAGACTCAAGCGTCTAAGCTTGGGGATGCTGGGAAGGCATCCCCTCTTTCTTCAACAAGTATCGGTATGTTTTCGGATTCATTTCGTTCATGCGATATGTGCAATCTTGGAGCGTCTTTTGCATTTAGTTTTCATTTTTCTTTTATGCACCATGCTGGTATGAGATAGTCCTTGGTTGATTTATAGAATGCTCTATGCACTTCACTTATATCTTTTGAGTATGGCTTTATAGAATGCTTCATGTGCTTCGCTTATATCATTTGAAGTTTGGATTGCCTGTTTCTCTTTACATAGACAACCGCCATTTGTAGAATGCTCTTTTGCTTCACTTATATTTGTTAGAGCACGGGCATATCTTTTGTAGAAAGAATTAAACTCTCTTGCTTCACTTATATCTATTTAGAGAGATGACAGGAATTGGTCATTCACATGGTTAGTCATAAAATCCTACATAAAACTTGTAGATCACTGAATATGATATGTTTGATTCCTTGCAATAGTTTTGCGATATAGATATGGTAATATTAGGGTCATGCTAGTGGGTAATTGTGGATTGTAGAAATACTTGTGTTGAGGTTTGTGATTCCCGTAGCATGCACGTATGGTGAACCGTTATGTAACAAAGTCGGAGCATGATTTATTTATTGATTGTCTTCCTTATGAGTGGCGGTCAGGGATGAGCGATGGTCTTTTCCTACCAATCTATCCCCCTAGGAGCATGCGTGTAGTACTTTGTTTCGATGACTAATAGATTTTTGCAATAAGTATGTGAGTTCTTTATGACTAATGTTGAGTCCATGGATTATACGCACTCTCACCCTTCCACCATTGCTAGCCTCTCTAGTACCGTGCAACTTTCACTGGTACCTTAAACCCACCATATACCTTCCTCAAAACAGCCACCATACCTACCTATCATGGCATTTCCATAGCCATTCCGAGATATATTGCCATGCAACTTCCATCATCATCATATACATGACTTGAGCATTCATTGTCATATTGCTTTGCATGATCGTAAGATAGCTAGCATGATGTTTTCATGGCTTGTCCGTTTTTTGATATCATTGCTATGCTAGATCATTGCACATCCCGGTACACTGCCGGAGGCATCCATATAGAGTCATATCTTTTTTCTAGTATCGAGTTGTAATATCGAGTTGTTAGTAAATAAAAGTGTGATGATCATCATTATTAGAGCATTGCCCCAGTGAGGAAAGGATGATGGAGACTATGATTCCCCCATAAGTCGGGATGAGACTTCGGACTTTACAAAAAATAAAAGAGGCCAAAGAAGCCCAAATAAAAAAAGAGGCCAAAGAATCCCACCAAAAAAATAAAATAAAATAAGAACAAAAAAATGAGAGAAAAAGAGAGAAGGGGCAGTGCTACTATCTTTTTCCACACTTGTGCTTCAAAGTAGCACCATGTTCTTCATATAGAGAGTCTCTTGAGTTATCACTTTCATATACTAGTGGGAATTTCCATTATAGAACTTGGCTTGTATATTTCGATGATGGGCTTCCTCAAATGCCCGAGGTCTTCATGAGCAAGCAAGTTGGATGCACACCCACTTAGTTTCAGTTGGAGCTTTCATACACTTATAGCTCTAGTGCATCCGTTGCATGGCAATCCCTAATCACTCACATTGATATCTATTGATGGGAATCTCCATAGCCCGTTGATCCGCCTAGTTGATGCGAGACTATCTTCTCCTTTTTGTCTTCTCCACCATCATATTCTATTCCACCTATAGTGCTATGTCCATGGCTCATGCTCATGTATTGCGTGAAAGTTGAAAAGGTTTGAGAACGTCAAAAGTATGAAACAATTGCTTGGCTTGTCATCGGGGTTGTGCATGATGTGAATATCTTGTGTGGTGAAGATGGAGCATAGCCAGACTATATGATTTTGTAGGGATAACTTTCTTTGGCCATGTTATTTTGAAAAGACATGATTGCTTCATTAGTAGGCTTGAAGTATTATTGTTTTTATGTCAAAGGATAGATTATTGCTTTGAATCACTCGTATCTTAATATTCATGCCATGATTAGATTACATGATCAAGATTATGCTAGGTAGCATTCCACATCATTTTTTTTAATCATTTACCTACTCGAGGACGAGTAGGAATTAAGCTTGGGGATGCTGATACGTCTCTGTCGTATCTATAATTTTTGATTGTTCCATGCCAATATTATTCAACTTTCATATACTTTTTGGCAACTTTTTATACTATTTTTGGGACTAACATATTGATCCAGTGCCCAATGCCAGTTTCTGTTTGTTGCATGTTTTTTGTTTCGCAGAAAACCCATACCAAACGGAGTCCAAACGGAATAAAAACCGCGGAGATTTATTTTGGAATATTTATGAATTTTGGGAAGTGGAATCGTCGCGAGACGGTGCCCGAGGGGGGCACGAGGTAGGGGGGCGCGCCCCAGGGTGTCAGGCGCGCCCCTGACCCTCGTGGCCACCCCGTAAGGCGGTTGGAGACCTTCTTTTGCCGCAAGAAAGCTAATTTCCGGATAGAGATCGTGTTAAAATTTCAGCCCAATCGGAGTTATGGATCTCCGGGAATATAAGAAACGGTGAAAGGGAAGAATCTGAGAACGCAGAAACAGAGAGAGACAGATCCAATCTCGGAGGGGCTCTCGCCCCTCCCATGCCATGGAGGCCAAGGACCAGAGGGGAAACCCTTCTCCCAACTAGGGAGGAGGTCAAGGAAGAAGAAGACGAAGGGGCCCCCCTCTCCCCTTCTCTTCCGGTGGCGCCGGAACGCTGCCGTGGCCATCATCATCATCACCGCGATCTACACCAACACCTCCGCCATCTTCACCAACATCTCCATCACCTTACACCCTCTATCTACAGCGGTCCACTCTCCCGCAACCCGCTGTACCCTCTACTTGAACATGGTGCTTTATGCTTCATATTATTATCCAATGATGTGTTGCCATCCTATGATGTCTGAGTAGATTTTCGTTGTCCTATCGGTGGTTGATGAATTGCTATGATTGATTTAATTTTCTTGTGGTTATGTTGTTGTCCTTTGGTGCCCATCATATGATTGCGCGCGTGGATCACACCCTAGGGTTAGTTGTATGTTGATAGGACTATGTATTGGAGGGCAAGAGTGACAGAAGCTTCAACCTAGCATAGAAATTGATGCATACGGGATTGAAGGGGGACTAATATATCTTAATGCTATGGTTGGGTTTTACCTTAATGAACATTAGTAGTTGCGGATGCTTGCTAATAGTTCCAATCATAAGTGCATAGAATTCCAAGTCAGGGATGACATGCTAGCAGTGGCCTCTCCCACATAATACTTGCTATCGGTCTAGTAAAGTAGTCAATTGCTTAGGGGCAATTTCCCAACTCCTACCACCACTTTTCCACACTCGCTATATTTACTTTATTGTTTCTTTATCTAAACAGCCCCTACTTTTTATTTATGTATGTTGGGGAACGTAGTAATTTCAAAATTTTCCTACGCACACGCAGGATCATGGTGATGCATAGCAACGAGAGGGGAGAGTGTTGTCTACATACCCTTGTAGACCGTTCGCGGAAGCGTTATATCAACGCGGTTGATGTAGTCGTACGTCTTCACGACCGGACCGATCCAAGTACCGAAAGCACGGCACCTCCGAGTTCTGCACACGTTCGGCTCGGTGACGTCCTCGCCTTCTCGATCCAGCAAGAGGGGCGAAGTAGTAGATGAGTTCCGGCAGCACGACGGCGTGGTGACGGTGTTGGTGAAGAACAATCTCCGCAGGGCTTCACCTAAGCACTACGAAAACTAGGACGGAGGATAAACTAGAGGGGACGGGGTTGCCGGCACACGGCTTGGTGTTTCTTGATGTGTCTTTGGTGCTAGCCCTGCCCCTCTATTTATATGTTGAGCCCTGGGGTCGAAACTTGGAGCAAAAGCCTCCTCAAAGTCGGTTTTGCCCGAAAGGCAAGAGTCCTTTCGGACTCCAGGGCCAGACGCCAGGGTTCCCGGCGTCTGGACCCAAACCCCAGGGACCCTGGCGTCTGGCCCCTGGACTCCGCAAAACTTCCTTTTGCGCTTTCCAAAAACCTTGTGGGCTTTCCCCTTTGGCCCAAATAAAGTGTTCTCGTACCCAAACATTTCGGGAAACATCCGGAACCCCTTCCGGTGAATTTCGGAACCCTTCCGGTGACCAAACACTATTATCGCATATACCAAACTTTATCTCCGGACCACTCCGGAGATCCTCGTCATGTCTGTGATCTCATCCCGGACTCCGAACAACATTCGGTCACCAACATACATAACTCATATAGTACTATATCGTCAACGAATGTTAAGCGTGCGGACCCTATGGGTTCGAGAACTATGTAGACATGACCGAGACACCTCTCTGGTCAATAACCAATAGCGGGACCTGGATGCCCATATTGGCTCCTACATATTCTACGAAGATCTTTATCGGTCAGACCGCATAATAACATACGTTGTTCCCTTTGTCATCGGTATGTTACTTGCTCGAGATTTGATCGTCGGTATCTCAATACCTAGTTCAATCTCGTTACCGGCAAGTCTCTTTACTCGTTCCATAATACATCATCCCGCAACTAACTCATTAGTTGCAATGCTTGCAAGGCTTATAGTGATGTGCACTACCGAGTGGGCCCAGAGATACCTCTCCGACAATCGGAGTGACAAATCCTAATCTCGAAATACGCCAACCCAACAAGTACCTTTGGAGACACCTGTAGAGAACCTTTATAATCACCCAGTTATGTTCTGACGTTTGGTGGCACATAAAGTGTTCCTCCAGTAAACGGGAGTTGCATAATCTCATAGTCATAGGAACATGTATAAGTCATGAAGCAAGCAATAGCAACAAACTAAACGATCAAGTGCTAAGCTAACGGAATGGGTCAAGTCGATCACATCATTCTCCTAATGATGTGATCTCGTTAATCAAATGACAACTCATGTCTATGGTTAGGAAACTTAACCATCTTTGATCAACGAGCTAGTCAAGTAGAGGCATACTAGTGACACTCTGTTTGTCTATGTATTCACACATGTATTATGTTTCCGGTTAATATAATTCTAGCATGAATAATAAACATCTATCATGATACAAGGAAATAAATAATAACTTTATTATTGCCTCTAGGGCATATTTCCTTCAACGTACTCTTTATTATCTTGCAAACCTATCCAATAAGACCTACAAAGTACTTCTAGTTTCATACTTGTGCTAGGTAAAGCGAACGTCAAGCATGCGTAGAGTTGTATCGGTGGTCGATAGAACTTGAGGGAATATTTGTTCTACCTTTAGCTCCTCGTTGGGTTCGACACTCTTACTTATCGAAAATGTTGCGATCCCCTATACTTGTGGGTTATCAAGAGGAATGCGAGGAAGAAGTAATGGGCCTCATGGGCCAAGTGGTGGAAGAGAGGAGGCAGGGCGCGCGTCCCCCCTAGCCCAAACCGAATTGGACTAGGGGGCAGGGCCCCCCTTTCCTCCTTTTCATCCCTCTCCTTCCTTCTCCTTCTCCTCCTTCCTCTCCTCCTCCTAGTAGGAGTAGGAAAGGGGAGTCCTACTCCTACTAGGAGGAGGACTCCTCCTCCTGGCGCGCCCATAGAGGGCCGGCCGGCCTTCCCCCTTGCTCCTTTATATACGGGGGCAGGGGGCACCTCTAGACACACAAGTTGATCTGTTGATCTCTCCCAGCCGTGTGCGGTGCCCCCCTCCACCATATTCCACCTCGGTCATATCGTAGCGGTGCTTAGGCGAAGCCCTGCGTCGGTAGCAACATCATCACCGTCATCACACCGTCGTGCTGACGGAACTCTCCCGTGAAGCTCTGCTGGATCGGAGTTCGCGGGACGTCATCGAGCTGAACGTGTGCTGAACTCGGAGGTGTCGTGCGTTCGGTACTTGGATCGGTCGGATCGTGAAGACGTACGACTACATCAACCGCGTTGTGCTAATGCTTCCGCTTTCGGTCTACGAGGGTATGTGGACAACACTCTCCCCTCTCGTTGCTATGCATCACCATGATCTTGTGTGTGCGTAGGAATTTTTTTGAAATTACTACGTTCCCCAACAGTGGCATCCGAGCCAGGTTTTATGCGTTGATGTTATATGCACGAGTAGAACACAAGTGAGTAGTGGGCGATATAAGTCATACTGCTTACCAGCATGTCATACTTTGGTTCGGCGGTATTGTTGGATGAAGCGGCCCGGACCGACATTACGCGTACGCTTACGCGAGACTGGTTCTACCAACGTGCTTTGCACACAGGTGGCTGGCGGGTGTCAGTTTCTCCAACTTTAGTTGAACCGAGTGTGGCTACGCCCGGTCCTTGCGAAGGTTAAAACATCACCAACTTGATAAACTATCGTTGTGGTTTTGATGCGTAGGTAAGAACGATTCTTGCTCAGCCCGTAGCAGCCACGTAAAACTTGCAACAACAAAGTAGAGGACGTCTAACTTGTTTTTGCAGGGCATGTTGTGATGTGATATGGTCAAGACGTGATCAGATATAAGTTGTTGTATGAGATGATCATGTTTTGTTGAAGTTATCGGCAACTGGAAAAAGCCTTATGGTCGTCTCTCTATTGCATAAGATGCAAGCGCCAAATAATTGCTTTACTTTATCGCTATGCGATAGCAATAGTTGCAAGAGCAATAGTTGGCGAGACGAACATGTGACGACACATTGATATAGATCAAGATGATGGAGATCATGGTGTCATGCCGGTGACGATGGAGATCATGACGATGCTTTGGAGATGGAGATCAAAAGCACAAGATGATGATGGCCGCATCATGTCACATATTATGATTGCATGTGATATTTATCTTTTATACATCTTACTTTGCTTAGTTCGGCGGTAGCATTATAAGATGATCTCTCACTAAATTTCAAGATAAAAGTGTTCTCCCTGAGTATGCACCGTTGCCAAAGTTCGTCGTGCCCAGACACCACGTGATGATCGGGTGTGATAAGCTCTATGTCCATCTACAACGGGTGCAAGCCAGTTTTGCACACACAGAATACTCAGGTTAAACTTGACGAGCCTAGCATATGCAGATATGGCCTCGGAACACTGAGACCGAAAGGTCGAGCGTGAATCATATAGTAGATATGATCAACATAGTGATGTTCACCATTGAAAGCTACTCCATTTCACGTGATGATCGGTTATGGTTTATTTGATTTGGATCACGTGATCACTTAGATGATTAGAGGGATGTCTATCTAAGTGGGAGTTCTTAAGTAATATGATTAATTGAACTTTAATTTATCATGAACTTAGTCCTGGTAGTATTAGCATATCTATGTTGTAGATCAATAGCTCGCGATGTTGCTCCCCGTTTAATTTTTATATGTTCCTAGAGTAAACTAAGTTGAAAGATGTTAGTAGCAATGATGCAGATTGGATCCGTGATCTGAGGTTTATCCTCATTGCTGCACAGAAGAATTATGTACTTTATGCACCGCTAGGTGACAGACCTATTGCAGGAGCAGATACAGACATTATGAACGTTTGGCTAGCTCAATATGATGACTACTTGATAGTTTAGTGCACCATGCTTAACAGCTTAGAATCGGGACTTCAAAGACGTTTTGAACGTCATGGACCATATGAGATGTTCCAGGAGTTGAAGTTAATATTTCAAGTAAATACCCGAGTTGAGAGATATGAAGTCTCCAACAAGTTCTATAGCTAAAAGATGGAGGAGAATAGCTCAAGCAGTGAGCATGTGCTTAGATTGTCTGGGTACTACAATCGCTTGAATCAAGTGGGAGTTAATCTTCCAGATAAAATAGTGATTGACAGAATTCTCTAGTCACCATCACCAAGTTAGTAGAACTTCGTGATGAACTATAATATGCAAGGGATAACGAAAACGATTCCCAAGCTCTTCGTGATGCAAAAAATCGGCGAAGGTAGAAATCAATAAAAACATCAAGTGTTGATGGTTGACAAGACCACTAGTTTCAAGAGAAAGGGCAAAGGGAAGAAGGGGAACTTCAAGAAGAACGGCAAACAAGTTGCTGCTCAAGTGAAGAAACCCAAGTCTGGACCTAAGCCTGAGACTAAGTGCTTCTACTGCAAAGGGACCGGTCACTAGAAGCAGAACTACCACAAGTATTTGGTGGATAAGAAGGATGGCAAAGTGAACAAAGATATATTTGATATACATGTTATTGATGTGTACTTTACTAGTGTTTATAGCAACCCCTCGGTATTTGATACTGGTTCAATTGCTAAGAGTAGTAACTCGAAATGGGAGTTGCAAAATAAACAGAGACTAGTTAAGGGTGAAGTGACGATGTGTGTTGGAAGTGGTTCCAAGATTGATATGATCATCATCGCACACTCCCTATACTTTCGGGATTAGTGTTGAACCTAAATGAATGTTATTTGGTGTTTGCGTTGAGCATAAATATGTTTGGATCATGTTTATTGCAATACAGTTATTCATGTAAGTTAGAGAATAATTGTTGTTCTGTTTACATGAATAAAACCTTCTATGGTCATACACCCAATGAAAATGGTTTGTTGGATCTCGATCGTGGTGATACACATTTTCATAATATTGAAGCCAAAAGATGCAAAGTTGATATTGATAGTGCAACTTATTTGGGGCACTGCCGTTTAGGTCATATTAGTGTAAAGCGCATGAAGAAAATCCATGCTGATGGGCTTTTGGAATCACTTGATTATGAATCAGTTGATGCTTGCGAACCATGCCTCATGGGCAAGATGACTAAGACTCCATTCTCCGGAACAATGGAGCGAGCAACAGATTTGGAAATCATACATACTGATGTATGTGGTCCGATGAATATTGAGGCTCACGGCAGGTATCATTATTTTCTGATATTCACGGATGATTTGAGCAGATATGAGTATATCTACTTGATGAAACACAAGTCTGAAATATTTGAAAAGTTCAAAGAATTTCAGAGTGAAGTGGAGAATCATCGTAACAAAAATAAAAGTTTTTGTGATCATAAAATATTTAAGTTACGAGTTTGGCCTTCAGTTAAAACAATGTGAAATAGTTTCACTACTCACGCCACCTGGAACACCACAGTGTAATGGTGTGTCCGAACGTCGTAATCGTGCTTTATTAGATATGGTGCGATCTATGATGTCTCTTACCGATTACCACTATCGTTTTGGGGTTATGCATTAGAGACAGCTACATTCACGTTAAATAGGGCACCATCCAAATCCGTTGAGACGACACCGTATGAACTGTGGTTTGGCGAGAAACCTAAACTGTCGTTTCTTAAAGTTTGGGACTGCGATGCTTATGTGAAAAAGTTTCAACATGATAAGCTCGAACCCAAATCAGAGAAGTAAATCTTCATAGGATACCCAAAAGAAAATGTTGGGTACACCTTCTATCACAAATCTGAAGGCAAGTTATTCATTGCTGAGAATGGATCCTTTCTAGAGAAAGAGTTTCTCTCGAAAGAAGTGAGTGGGAGGAAAGTAGAACTTGATGAGGTAACTGTACCTACTCCCTTATTGGAAAGTAGTTCATCATAGAAATCTGTTCATGTGACTACTACACCAATTAGTGAGGAAGCTAATGATGATGATCATGTAACTTCAGATCAAGTTACTATAGAACCTCATAGGTAAACCAGAGTGAGATCCGCACCAGAGTGGTACGGTAAATCCTGTTCTGGAGGTCATGTTACTTGACCATGACGAACCTACGAACTATGAGGAAGCGATGATGAGCCCAGATTCCGCGAAATGGCTTGAGGCCATGAAATCTAAGATGAGAACCATGTATGAGAGCAAAGTATGGACTTTGATTGACTTGCCCAATGATCGGCGAGCCATTGAGATTAAATGGATCTTCAAGAGGAAGACGGACGCTGATAGTAGTGTTACCATCTACAAAGCTAGAATTGTCGCAAAAAGGTTTTCGACAAGTTCAAGGTGTTGACTACGATGAGAGTTTCTCACTCGTATCTATGCTTAAGTCTGTCCTAATCATGTTAGCAATTGCCGCATTTTATGAAATCTAGCAAATAGATAAACAAAACTGCATTCCTTGATGGATTTATTGAAGAAGAGTTGTATATGATGCAACCAGAAGGTTTTGTCAATCCTAAAGGTGCTAACAAAATATGCAAGCTCCAGCGATCCATCTATGGACTGGTGCAAGCATCTCGGAGTTGGAATATATGCTTTGATAAGTTGATAAAAGCATATAGTTTTATACAGACTTGCGGTGAAGCCTGTATTTATAAGAAAGTGAGTGGGAGCACTACAGCATTTCTGATAAGTATATGTGTATGACATATTGTTGATCGGAGATAATGTAGATTTATTTTGCAAAGCATAAAGGAATGTTTGAAAGGAGTTTTTTCAAAAAAAAAGACCTCGGTGAAGCTGCTTACATATTGAGCATCAAGATCTATAGAGATAGATCAAGACGCTTGATAAGTTTTTCAATGAGTACATACCTTGACAAGATTTTGAAGTAGTTCAAAATGGAACAGTCAAAGAAGGAGTTCTTGTCTGTGTTACAAAGGTGTGAAGTTGAGTAAGACTCAAAACCCGACCACGGCAGAAGATAGAGAGAGAATGAAAGTCATTCCCTATACCTCAGCCATAGGTTCTATAAAGTATGCCATGCTGTGTACCAGACCTATTGTATACCCTGCCTTGAGTTTGGCAAGGGAGTACAATAGTGATATAGGAGTAGATCACTGGACATTGGTCAAAATTATCCTTAGTGGAATAAGGATATGTTTCTCGATTATGGAGGTGACAAAAGGTTCGTCGTAAAAGGTTACGTCGATGCAAGTTTTGACACTGATCCAGATGACTCAAAGTCTCAATCCAGATACATATTGAAAGTGGGAGCAATTAGCTAGAGTAGCTTAGTGCAGAGCATTATTGACATAGAAATTTGCAAAATACTTACGGATCTGAATGTGGCAGACCCGTTGACTAAACTTCTCTCACAAGCAAAACATGATCACACCTTAGTACTCTTTGGGCGTCAATCACATAGCGATGTGAACTAGATTATTGAATCTAGTAAACCCTTTGGGTGTTGGTCACATGACGATGTGAACTATGGGTGTTAATCACATGGTGATGTGAACTATTGATGTTAAATCACATGGCGATGTGAACTAGATTATTGACTCTAGTGCAAGTGGGAGACTGAAGGAAATATGCCCTAGAGGCAATAATAAAGTTATTATTTATTTCCTTATTTCATGATAAATGTTTATTATTCATGCTAGAATTGTATTAACCGGAAACATAATACATGTGTAAATACATAGACAAACAGAGTGCCACTAGTATGCCTCTACTTGACTAGCTCATTGAATCAAAGATGGTTAAGTTTCCTAGCCATAGACATGAGTTGTCATTTGATTAACAGGGTCACATCATTAGAGAATGATGTGATTGACTTGACCCATTCCGTTAGCATAGCACTTGATCGTTTAGTTTGTTGCTATTGCTTTCTTCATGACTTATACATGTTCCTGTGACTATGAGATTATGCAACTCCCGTTTACCGGAGGAACACTTTGTGTGCTACCAAACGTCACAACGTAACTGGGTGATTATAAAGGTGCTCTACAGGTGTCTCCAAAGGTACTTGTTGGGTTGGCGTATTTCGAGATTAGGATTTGTCACTCCGATTGTCGGAGAGGTATCTCTGGGCCCTCTCGGTAATGCACATCACTTAAAGCCTTGCAAGCATTGCAAATAATGAGTTAGTTGCGGGATGATGTATTATGAAACGAGTAAAGAGACTTGCCGGTAACGATATTGAACTAGGTATTGAGATACCGACGATCGAATCTCGGGCAAGTAACATACCGATGACAAAGGGAACAACGTATGTTGTTATGCGGTTTGACCGATAAAGATCTTCGTAGAATATGTGGGAGCCAATATGAGCATCCAGGTTCCGCTATTGGTTATTGGCCGGAGACGTGTCTCAGTCATGTCTACATAGTTCTCGAACCCGTAGGGTCCGCACGCTTAAAGTTTTGGTGACGATTGTATTATGAGTTTATGTGATTTGATGTACCGAAGGTAGTTCGGAGTCCCGGATGAGATCGGGAACATGACGAGGAGTCTCGAAATAGTCGAGACGTAAAGATCGATATATTGGACGACTATATTCGGACATCGGAAAGGTTCCGAGTGATTCGGGTATTTTCGGGGGTACCAGGGAGTTACGGAATATGAGGAAGAAGTAATGGGCCTCATGGGCCAAGTGGTGGAAGAGAGGAGGCAGGGCGCGCGGCCTCCCTAGCCCAAACCTAATTGGACTAGGGGGTCGGCCCCCCTTTCCTCCTTTTCCTCCCTCTCCTTCCTTGTCCTTCTCCTCCTTCATTTCCTCCTCCTAGTAGGAGTAGGAAAGGGGAGTCCTACTCTTACTAGGAGGAGGACTCCTCCTCCTGGCGCGCCCATAGAGGGCCAGCCGGCCTCCCCCCTTGCTCCTTTATATACGGGGGCAGGGGCACCTCTAGACACACAAGTTGATCTGTTGATCTCTCCCAGCCGTGTGCGGTGCCCCCCTCCACCATATTCCACCTCGGTTATATCGTAGCGGTGCTTAGGCGAAGCCCTGCGTCGGTAGCAACATCATCACCGTCATCATGCCGTCGTGCTGACGGAACTCTCCCGTGAAGCTCTGCTGGACCAGAGTTCGCGGGACGTCGTCGAGCTGAACGTGTGCTGAACTCGGAGGTGTTGTGCGTTCGGTACTTGGATCGGTCGGATCGTGAAGACGTACGACTACATCAACCGCGTTGTGCTAACGCTTCCGCTTTCGGTCCACGAGGGTACGTGCACAACACTCTCCCCTCTTGTTGCTATGCATCACCATGATCTTGCATGTGCGTAGGAATTTTTTTGAAATTACTACGTTCCCCAACAGTTTTATGATGGGACAATTTGTAACGAGCAACAAGTAACAAAAGTAAATAAGGTGCAGCAAGGTGTCCCAATCCTTTTTGTAGCAAAGGACAAGCCTGGACAAACTCTTATATAGAGAAAAGTGCTCCCGAGGACACATGGGAATATCGTCAAGCTAGTTTTCATCATGCTCATATGATTCGCGTTCGGTACTTTGATAATTTGGTATGTGTGTGGACCGGTGCTTGGGTACTGCCCTTACTTGGACAAGCATCCCACTTATGATTAACCTCTATTGCAAGCATCCGCAACTACAACAAAAGTATTAAGGTAAACCTAACCATAGCATGAAACATATGGATCCAAGTCAGCCCCTTATGAAGCAACGCATAAACTAGGGTTTAAGCTTCTGTCACTCTAGCAACCCATCATCTACTTATTACTCCCTAATGCCTTACTCTAGGCCCAAACAATGGTGAAGTGTCATATAGTCAACGTTCACATAACACCACTAGAGGAGAGAGAACATGCATCTCATCAAAATATCGAACGAATACCAAATTCACATGACTACTAATAGCAAGACTTCTCCCATGTCCCCAGGAACAAAAGTAACTACTCACAAAGCATAAACATGTTCATAATCAGAGGGGTATTAATATGCATATAGGATCTGAACATATGATCTTCCACCAATTAAACCAACTAGCATCAACTACAAGGAGTAATTAACACTACTAGCACCAATCCCGGACTTGGAGACAAGAATTGAATACAAGAGATGAACTAGGGTTTTGAGATGGTGCTGATGAAGATGTTGATGGAGATTGCCCTCTCCTGATGAGAGGAGCGTTGGTGATGATGATGGCGATGATTTCCCCCTCCGGGAGGGAAGTTTCCTCGGCAGAACAGCTCCGCCAGAGCCCTAGATTGGTTCCGCCAAGGTTCCGCCTCATGGCGGCGGAGTTTCGTCCGAGAAGAAGGCTTGTTTTTTTTCCCATCGAAAGACTTGATATAGTAGAAGATGGCCACCGGAGGGCCACCAGGGGGCCCACGAGGTAGGGGCGCGCCCAGGTGTAACATCCCAAATTTTCAATTTGGAATGTTATACACTAGATCATCATGCATATCATATTTTCATGCATTTTGGTTGATCCTAGAAATTTCACGCAACTCAAGGACCTTCGGAGAGAGTTGGAGATTTCGTTATTTTCATATTTGAGTTTTCTCAAATTTTGAAAAGAGGATCATTTGATTTATTTATTTTATCTTCAATTATTTTCCGATATCCAAAAATATGAGAGAGGGAATAATATGACTTTCCCAAAAATTTAGGAAAATGAAGATTTAATAAATAGATCAATTTTGTTTCCCGGTGTTTTGTTTGCTTTTTGTTTGGATAGGAAAAAATGCGCGTTTTCGAAAATTGCATTTTAGGCCCGGAGAAAAGTTCATTTTGTTCGGCTCATTTTTAGGAGTCGGGGAAAATTTACTTTAGATTTTTTGGAGTTCGTTTAGATCTCTTTTTGTTTTTTTTTCTGCGCGCTGAACCGTTTATAAAAAAAAGACTTACCGCAGGCCAGCCGGGCCAAGGCCCAGGCCAGCCACCGCCGCACCCCAGCCCCAGCCCCCTGCGCGCGCAGCCAGCGCCAGGCAAGGCAGGCCGCCACCGCCTCTTGTTTCCCTGGCCAAATCCTAATAGGATTCTTAGGCCGGCTCTTTTCCTAGTTTCGTTTTCTTTCTTTTTCTTCTAGACTCCTTTTCCTAATCCTAGTCTAATTCTTGTCCCCTACCCCAAGTAAACCTCCCCCCCTCCCCAATATAAATACCCAAGCACCCCCCTCTAAATCATCAAACCCAAAGCCTAGAGCTCCACCACACCCCGCGCCGCGCCACCCCTCACCCGCACGCCGCCCTAAGCCGCCGCCCGCGCCCTGCGTCACCGCCGCCGCCGCCGCACCTTGCCGCCGCCGCCGGAGCCCCTCGCCGGAGACCTCGCCGGAGGTTTCCCCGCGTCTCTTTTCCTCGGATCATTTTCTTCTAATCGTTCCGATTCTTTTCTTCTCTAAACCGTTCCGGTTTTCTATATCGGTTTTTCGTTCGGTTTTCTTCTCCGAAACCCTAGATCGGATTCGTTTTCTTCTCCGATTTAGTTGCCTTTGGACCGTTCGCCGGACCATTCGTCCTAACGAACGTGATCACCGGATTCTTCTAGGCTAACGACGTCCATTCGTTTAACCGTTCTTCTTTTTCTTTTCGTCGGATTTATTCCGCGATCGCGATCTCAGATCCCGTCTTCTTTCTAGTCTTTCTTTTCGCTCGTTTATCGGAATCAGGTGATTCAAGCGCCTGGAGTTTCGTCTCGAAACCGCCGTTCCGTCTAAATCAACTTGAACAAGCTTTTGCTACAGTAAAAATTTGACCTAGTTTCAACTTGCTAGAACCGAGTTGTTTTCTTCCGCCGTTTGTTTTCTGTTTCTTTGTTCGGTTCGTTCTTTCTTTGCAACCGGAGTTCTTAAATTGAACTTTCTAGTTTGTTCTCTTGTTCGAGTTTTACCTGTGCATTAGATGAGTACTTATTGTGTGCTTGTTGTTTGTCTGCGATAGATCACCCGGATTGCGCCGCTTGTTACTTCGATTCCCTAGGTCTCGCGGATCATCAGAAAGGCAAGTAACACTTTGATCATACCTTTTCTACAACCCATGTTTTATTGCATTAGATCAATCCTCACACATTGCATGATTAGGATCTAATTAAATTGTGGGATGGGAAGTAGATGAGGTAGTACCTATTACCTGTATTATTATGAAACTTTTGGGAGTTACTTCTACGTTTTCTTATTATGCCATGCTATGCTAGTAGACGTGGATTGGGTGAGTGATATCCATGACAGATGTGAGTTGATAATTTTAATGGTTTATCTAAGGTGGCAACTTAAACACACATCTGGGTGGATTGAGGCACCTGATGTCTATCAGGACTTGCCTGTTTTTTTTGGACCGCCACCCAGGCTCAAAGGGATCATAAGATAATTCATGCTAGAAACTTCCGTGTGCAGCCACATGCTACTATGGGCTCTGGCATAGTTGACTAAGTCGTGCGAACTCTTACGGGGTGGACTAGCAGATGTAGGGGATGTAGGTGTACCGGTCTACCCCACATGTAAGGTGCTAGCGCTTCTGAAAGACTGTGTCTCGGTCATCCGTTTCTCAAACACCCTGTAGTGCGAGAAATTCAACGGAGGCGATCGAGTCTTGTGGGGAAAAGTGCGCAAACCTCTGCAGAGTGTACAAACTAATCATGATTAGCCGTGTCCCCGGTTATGGACAACTTGAGTATCTAGTACTTGAATATCATGTGAATCTCAACATGTTACTTCTAATTAATGTTGTTGGGTTTTAATTGTACTTTAATTGGGATTGAGAATGCTGTCAACCATTCTCAATGTTTCACAACCACCATGATAGTTAAATAAACTTATTCCTTTGCAGTAGGGAAAAACTGGCTTTACGCAAAACTGTAACCATAGAGCTTTCCACCAGCCATATATGCATATAGTATAGATGTTTCATTCCATTACTCTCTATGTGTTACTTTGCCAGCATATTCCATGTGCTGACCCGTTTTCAGGCTGCACTTCTCATGTTGCAGACTTTTCAGACGACGAGTAAAGAGCTTTTAGGTCGTGGTTCTATACTCAGTGATGCCGCTGGAGTTGATGGACCCATTTATCTTCCGAGTCTTCCGCTGTTATCGATATTAGATGGCCTTCAGCCATATTTATTGTAATAAGTTCTTTTTGAGCCATCGATGTAATAAGTGTGTGATTGCAACTCTGCTATAAATCCTCGATGTACTGTGTGGTGTCAGCATTACTGATCCAGGGATGACACCGCAGCACAGTAGACGTGATCCATTCGGGTCAGGTCGCTACATAGATGGTATCTGAGCACACGCTGATTGTAGGACACGACCACTAAGTTAAAGCCATAGATCACCCTTCTCTTCTCATTTTCTAACTCCTCATCTTTTCTACTCTTTTAGGATGACGCACGCGAAGATTAAGTACGCTCAACCGGATGAAGGCACCCCATTTGGATTTCACCTGAAGGAAGTCACCAAGTACCTGAACATTGGATTACCAAGCTTCACGGGAACCTTCAACGCCACTCTGCCTGAAGAGGAGCGCTGGAAGATTCAAGCTCACGTTCCGGGAAGAACATTCGCGCCAATCACGAAGCCTATAGATAGTGTTTTCAATGCACCAACCTGGAGTCTGGGAAGGAGCATGGCAGCTCATATCACCATAGGACGCATTGGAGAAGTTTATCAAGAAGACCTCAAGGACACTATCTACCAGATTTGCGGACGCCGAGATGAACAATGGGAGTTAGTCAGCACGAAGAAGGATAGATCCATTGCATCTTTCATCCAGGAGTTAAACCAGCACATTCGACGCCACGAGAACCAGATGTGCAATGATATGATAGAGCTGAAGAATGCAAATGCAAGGATCATCGAGCTAGAAGGAGAACTGAAGGCTACACGCAAGGACTACATGGACGAGATCGTAGCTCTAGCAAGGCACAATTGCGATCTTAAGCAGGAGATTGAAGAACTCAAGAGGAAGTTAGCATCCCAGGAGGAAGACGAGTACGTCGCATGTCCGGACAACTACATCATCATCGACGACACCGATTCGGATCCAAGTGAACCCGACTTTGAAGACGAAGCTGGAGCAGATATCATGGAGTCTTCCACCGGTTCAAATTTCTAGATGACCACCAAATAGTAGTAGTATTTCCCCCATGTAAACATTATAGTTCGAGCACTTTTGCGATAGTTTTAGACCGCTTGTAAGCCCTTGTTTGATTGATTGAAGTGATTTTGTGTGAATTTGCTCATGTGCATTGGGGTAGTGTTTTCCCTTTAGACCTCATTCTATTCTCAATTCTCGTCTCTTCTAAACCCTCAGATGCCTCCGAGACGTGACAATGGATTTCCATCGGAGCTCACTCAGTTGATCCAGCAACAGAATCAATTGATGCAGATGTTAGTCCAGAACCAACAGAACAACAACAACAACCCACCACCACCACCACCTGTTGACCACTTAGCCCGTTTCCTTAGGCTGAATCCGCCGGTGTTTTCCAGTAGCACCGAGCCAATAGTAGCAGACGATTGGCTCCGCAAGATAGGAAGGGAGTTGACCACTGCAGGATGCACGGATGGTGAGAAAGTGAAGTTTGCCGCACACCAGCTTGACGGACCCGCGGCAGCATGGTGGGAGAATTTCACAGCCACTTACCCAGTTGACACTGTCACATGGGATCAGTTTCAGCAAGCTTTCCGCACTGCCCATGTTTCAGCAGGAGCTATGGCCCTGAAGAAGCGTGAGTTTCGCAACTTACGCCAAGGAGGAAGGACTATTGGCCAGTATGTGGAGGAGTTTAGTAAGCTAGCCCGTTATGCCCCAGATGACGTTGCTACGGATGCAGCTAAGCAGGAGAAGTTTCTGGAAGGACTGAATGATGAACTAAGCATGAAGTTGATGGTAGCGAGTTTCAACAACTACCAGGAGTTGGTAGATCGTGCCATCATGATAGAAGGGAAGCAACAGCAGATTGAGAACCGTAAGAGGGAGTATGGACAGGGGAAGTATAACTCTGGAGCCCAGCAGAAGCCCCGTTTTGCCCCTAAACCGGGATTTCAGTTTCAGCATACCCATGGAGGAGGTAGCTCGCACAACCATAATGGCCACAAGAATGGTAATGGGAATGGAGGAAGCAACGGTCAGAACCGGACCACCCCATCGACCCCAACCAAGAGGGACCTGAGTCAAGTCACCTGTTTCAAGTGTTCGAAGACCGGACATTATGCCAATGAATGTCCCGAAGGCCAGAATGGGAATGGCAATGGAAACTCTGGGAAGAAGCCAAACCCTTTCAACAGGGGACAGGTGAACCACGTTAATGTGGAGGAGATTGAAGATCAGCCCGATGCAGTAATAGGTAAGTTTTTGGTTAAGTCATTTACTGCACTCGTTCTTTTTAATACTGGTGCATCGCATTCATACATATCAAGGGGATTTGTGGAAAAGTATAGCCTGCCCACTAGGATTCTTAAAACACCTATGCTAGTAAGCTCGCCAGGAGCAGAATACATGGCCAAACAAGGATGTTTCCAAGTACCATTGAGTATAGGAAGGCATGTATTCCCAACGGATTTAATTATTCTAGAATCCCAAGGTCTGGATGTGATTCTTGGTATGGATTGGCTGTCGATGTATGGAGGAAACATCGATTACGCCAGTAAGACAATTTTGCTTACCACACCAGAAGGAAGAAGGATCAAGTATGTATCCCGGCATGTGCCAAACAGGACACAAGTGAATTGCCTAACAGGAGTTGTGCAAGAAGAAGTACCAGTAGTAAAGGATTTTCCTGATGTATTTCCTGAGGAATTACCAGGCATGCCACCGGATAGAGACATTGAGTTTTTGATTGAGTTATTGCCAGGTACAGGCCCAATATCGAAGCGACCATATAGGATGCCAGCAAAGGATTTGGTGGAAATTAAGAATCAGATTAAGGAGTTATTGGATAAAGGTTACATTCGCCCAAGTTCTTCACCTTGGGGATCACCCGTACTTCTAGTGGAAAAGAAGGATGGATCATTAAGGATGGTTGTAGATTATCGAGGATTGAATGAAGTAACCATCAAGAACAAGTACCCACTGCCGATGATTAATGATCTGTTTGATCGATTGCAAGGAGCTAAAGTGTTTTCCAAGATCGATTTGCGATCAGGGTACCATCAATTGAAGATTCAAGAGCAGGACATACCTAAGACAGCATTCACCACGAGATATGGACTGTATGAGTATACCGTTATGTCATTTGGATTGACTAACGCACCTGCCTATTTTATGAACCTGATGAACAAAGTGTTTATGGAGTTTTTGGATAAGTTCGTCGTAGTGTTCATCGATGACATTTTGGTTTATTCAAAGGATGAAGAGGAGCATAAGGAACATTTGCGTTTGGTTTTGGAGAAACTAAGGGAACATCAATTATACGCCAAATTCAGCAAATGTGAGTTTTGGTTGAAGGAAGTTGGATTCCTCGGACACGTTATATCCGGAGAAGGTATAGCAGTTGACCCCACAAAGGTTGAGACCATAACCGAATGGAAATCACCAACAACAGTTGGAGAGATCCGGAGTTTTCTTGGACTCGCAGGATACTACCGGAGATTCATTGAGAACTTTTCAAAGATTGCAAAGCCAATGACGGAGTTGTTGAAAAAGGATACCAAGTTCAAATGGACTGAGGAATGTGAGCTAGTTTCCAGGAGTTGAAGAAACGATTGGTTACCTCACCGGTATTGATTTTGCCAGATCAGACCAAGGATTATGAGGTGTATTGCGACGCTTCACGTCGAGGACTCGGAGTAGTGCTTATGCAGGAAGGGAGAGTTTTTTCGTATGCTTCACGGCAACTGAAGCCTCATGAGTTGAATTATGCCACGCATGATTTGGAATTAGCAGCCGTAGTGCATGCATTGAAGACGTGGAGACATTTCCTCATTGGAAATCATTGTGAGGTGTACACGGATCACAAGAGTTTGAAGTACATTTTCACGCAGAAGGAGTTGAACCTCAGACAAAGGAGATGGTTGGAGCTCATCAAGGATTATGATATGAGATTGCATTACCATCCCGGAAAGGCTAATGTAGTAGCCGACGCATTGAGCCGTAAGAGCCATGTCAATACGTTAATGACAGGAGGAATATCCAAGGAGTTAGCAGAAAACCTTCGTGAGCTATGTTTGGAAATAGTTCTGAGAGGCTATGTAGCAGCATTGGAGATTCAGTCAACATTGATGGATAAAATCAGAGAAGCTCAGAAATCTGACAAAGAGATTGCTTCTATAAAGGAGAAACTGAGCAACGGAAAAGCTAAAGGATTTCGTGAGGATGAGCATGATACCCTATGGTTTGAAGACCGTGTTTATGTGCCAAATGACCCGGAGATCAGGAAGTTGATTTTGCAAGAGGCACATGATTCACCATATTCGATTCACCCCGAAAATACCAAGATGTATTTGGATTTGAAGGAAACATTCTGGTGGACCGGAATGAAGAAGGATATTGCAGCATATGTAGCAGTTTGTGACGTATGTCAGAGAGTGAAGGCAGAACATCAAAAGCCAGCCGGATTGTTACAACCATTGCCGATACCCGAATGGAAGTGGGATAAGATAGGCATGGATTTTATCACAGGGCTACCCAGGACAAAGGCCCGATATGACTCGATATGGGTAGTAGTTGATCGTTTGACGAAGGTAGCACATTTCATCCTAGTCATGTATATCCTGATCATTAGTTTGCATGGAGTTCCGAGGAGTATCGTATCAGATAACAGTTTCGTCCCATGACAACAGTTACGAAGTTGGAGACCGTCAATTCTTTGGACCAGATTTGATTAAGGAGTCCGAACGGAAGGTTAAGTTGATTTGCGATAGGCTCAAGGTAGCCCAGTCCAGGCAGAAGAGCTACGCAGATTCTAAACGCAAGGAGACAGTTTACGAAACCGGAGACAGAGTTTATCTTTGAGTATCCCCACTTCGAGGAGTTAAGCGCTTTGGAGTTAAGGGAAAGTTAGCACCGCGTTTCGTTGGACCGTATAAGATCTTGCAACGTATGGGAGAAGTCGCTTATAAGTTGGAATTACCAGAGGGACTGTCAAGAGTTCATGATGTATTCCATGTTTCTCAGCTGAAGAAATGGCATGCCGAGATGGCAGAGATACCGCTAAGAGATACAGTGCCACTCGAAGCGATTCAGTTGAAGGACGACTTAACATATGAGGAGAAGCCAGTCAAGATTCTCGATTATGCCAGCAGAGTCACCCGCAGCAAGGTTATCAAGTTTTGCAAAGTTCAGTGGAACCACCACTCAGAGGATGAAGCCACCTGGGAGAGAGAAGAAGATTTGCTCAAGGACCACCCTCACCTATTTTCTAGCCAACCCGAATCTCGAGGGCGAGATTCACCTTAAGGGGGGTAGGTTTGTAACATCCCAAATTTTCAATTTGGAATGTTATACACTAGATCATCATGCATATCATATTTTCATGCATTTTGGTTGATCCTAGAAATTTCACGCAACTCAAGGACCTTCGGAGAGAGTTGGAGATTTCGTTATTTTCATATTTGAGTTTTCTCAAATTTTGAAAAGAGGATCATTTGATTTATTTATTTTATCTTCAATTATTTTCCGATATCCAAAAATATGAGAGAGGGAATAATATGACTTTCCCAAAAATTTAGGAAAATGAAGATTTAATAAATAGATCAATTTTGTTTCCCGGTGTTTTGTTTGCTTTTTGTTTGGATAGGAAAAAATGCGCGTTTTCGAAAATTGCATTTTAGGCCCGGAGAAAAGTTCATTTTGTTCGGCTCATTTTTAGGAGTCGGGGAAAATTTACTTTAGATTTTTCGGAGTTCGTTTAGATCTCTTTTTGTTTTTTTTTCTGCGCGCTGAACCGTTTATAAAAAAAAAGACTTACCGCAGGCCAGCCACCGCCGCACCCCAGCCCCAGCCCCCTGCGCGCGCAGCCAGCGCCAGGCAAGGCAGGCCGCCGCCGCCTCTTGTTTCCCTGGCCGAATCCTAATAGGATTCTTAGGCCGGCTATTTTCCTAGTTTCGTTTTCTTTCTTTTTCTTCTAGACTCCTTTTCCTAATCCTAGTCTAATTCTTGTCCCCTACCCCAAGTAAACCTCCCCCCCCCTCCCCAATATAAATACCCAAGCACCCCCCTCTAAATCATCAAACCCAAAGCCTAGAGCTCCACCACACCCCGCGCCGCGCCACCCCTCACCCGCACGCCGCCCTAAGCCGCCGCCCGCGCCCTGCGTCACCGCCGCCGCCGCACCTTGCCGCCGCCGCCGGAGCCCCTCGCCGGAGGTTGCCCCGCGTCTCTTTTCCTCGGATCGTTTTCTTCTAATCGTTCCGATTCTTTTCTTCTCTAAACCGTTCCGGTTTTCTATATCGGTTTTTCGTTCAGTTTTCTTCTCCGAAACCCTAGATCGGATTCGTTTTCTTCTCCGATTTAGTTGCCTTTGGACCGTTCGCCGGACCATTCGTCCTAACGAACGTGATCACCGGATTCTTCTAGGCTAACGACGTCCGTTCGTTTAACCGTTCTTCTTTTTCTTTTCGTCGGATTTATTCCGCGATCGCGATCTCAGATCCCGTCTTCTTTCTAGTCTTTCTTTTCGCTCGTTTATCGGAATCAGGTGATTCAAGCGCCTGGAGTTTCGTCTCGAAACCGCCGTTCCGTCTAAATCAACTTGAACAAGCTTTTGCTACAGTAAAAATTTGACCTAGTTTCAACTTGCTAGAACCGAGTTGTTTTCTTCCGCCGTTTGTTTTCCGTTTCTTTGTTCGGTTCGTTCTTTCTTTGCAACCGGAGTTCTTAAATTGAACTTTCTGGTTCGTTCTCTTATTCGAGTTTTACCTGTGCATTAGATGAGTACTTATTGTGTGCTTGTTGTTTGTCTGCGATAGATCACCCGGATTGCGCCGCTTGTTACTTCGATTCCCTAGGTCTCGCGGATCATCAGCAAGGCAAGTAACACTTTGATCATACCTTTTCTACAACCCATGTTTTATTGCATTAGATCAATCCTCACACATTGCATGATTAGGATCTAATTAAATTGTGGGATGGGAAGTAGATGAGGTAGTACCTATTACCTGTATTATTATGAAACTTTTGGGAGTTACTTCTACGTTTTCTTATTATGCCATGCTATGCTAGTAGACGTGGATTGGGTGAGTGATATCCATGACAGATGTGAGTTGATAATTTTAATGGTTTATCTAAGGTGGCAACTTAAACACACATCTGGGTGGATTGAGGCACCTGATGTCTATCAGGACTTGCCTGTTTTTTTTTGGACCGCCACCCAGGCTCAAAGGGATCATAAGATAATTCATGCTAGAAACTTCCGTGTGCAGCCACATGCTACTATGGGCTCTGGCATAGTTGACTAAGTCGTGCGAACTCTTACGGGGTGGACTAGCAGATGTAGGGGATGTAGGTGTACCGGTCTACCCCACATGTAAGGTGCTAGCGCTTCTGAAAGACTGTGTCTCGGTCATCCGTTTCTCAAACACCCTGTAGTGCGAGAAATCCAACGGAGGTGATCGAGTCTTGTGGGGAAAAGTGCGCAAACCTCTGCAGAGTGTACAAACTAATCATGATTAGCCGTGTCCCCGGTTATGGACAACTTGAGTATCTAGTACTTGAATATCATGTGAATCTCAACATGTTACTTCTAATTAATGTTGTTGGGTTTTAATTGTACTTTTAATTGGGATTGAGAATGCTGTCAACCATTCTCAATGTTTCACAACCACCATGATAGTTAAATAAACTTATTCCTTTGCAGTAGGGAAAAACTGGCTTTACGCAAAACTGTAACCATAGAGCTTTCCACCAGCCATATATGCATATAGTATAGCTGTTTCATTCCATTACTCTCTATGTGTTACTTTGCCAGCATATTCCATGTGCTGACCCGTTTTCAGGCTGCACTTCTCATGTTGCAGACTTTTCAGACGACGAGTAAAGAGCTTTTAGGTTGTGGTTCTATACTCAGTGATGCCGCTGGAGTTGATGGACCCATTTATCTTCCGAGTCTTCCGCTGTTATCGATATTAGATGGCCTTCAGCCATATTTATTGTAATAGGTTCTTTTTGAGCCATCAATGTAATAAGTGTGTGATTGCAACTCTGCTATAAATCCTCGATGTACTGTGTGGTGTCAGCATTACTGATCCAGGGATGACACCGCAGCACAGTAGACGTGATCCATTCGGGTCAGGTCGCTACACCAGGGGGGTAGGGCGCGCCCCCACCCTCGTGGGCAGGGTGTGGCCCCTCTGGTGATTTTCTTCCGCTGAGTATTTTTTATATATTCTGAAAACATCTTCCATGAAGTTTCAGGACTTTTGGAGCTGTGCAGAATAGGTCTCTAATATTTGCTCCTTTTC
Source organism: Triticum urartu (assembly GCF_056163025.1). NCBI lineage: Eukaryota > Viridiplantae > Streptophyta > Magnoliopsida > Poales > Poaceae > Triticum > Triticum urartu. The sequence continues at coordinate 95,717,371 of NC_141878.1, read as the reverse complement.
CAGCCCAGAATCCCAGCTTTCGGCATTCTCCCTCTTCATGTAAACCTTGTAAAATAAGAGAGAATAGGCATAAGTATTGTGACATAATGTGTAATAACAGCCCATAATGCAATAAATATCGATACAAAAACATGATGCAAAATGGATGTATCAACTCCCCCAAGCTTAGACCTCGCTTGTCCGCAAGCGAAAAGCCGAAATCGAAAAATATGTCCACATGTTTAGAGATAGAGGTGTCGATAAAAATAAAATACGGACATGAGGGCATCATGATCATTCTTAGAACAGCAACTTATATAATTCTTGTCATATGATTTCTTATGCTAGAGTAATAATTCAATCACAATCTCAAGTATGAACAGTAAACTTCATTGAAAACTAACAAACTATAATCTCAGTCATTGGAGCAATTGCAATTTATCATAACATAGGAAAGAGTCAATGTATAAGAGCTTTTCAGCAAGTCCACATACTCAACTATCATGTAGTCTTTCACAATTGCTGACACTCACGCAATACTTATGGGTATGGAATCTTAATCGGACACAGAGAAAGATAGGGGCTTATAGTTTTGCCTCCCAACGTTTTACCTCAAGGGTAATGTCAACAATAATAGTTCATGAAAACTTACATCCAATTAGCTATATATGCCAGGATCTTTCCAACATATTTTGCTTGCCAAAGGAATAAATTGTAAAAAGGAAAGGTGAAGATCACCATGACTCTTATGCAATGTAGGAGATAAAAGTAAAAGATAGGCCCTTCGCAGAGGGAAGCAGAGGTTGTCATGCGCTTTTATAGTTGGATGCACAAAATCTTAATGCGAAAGAACGTCACTTTATATTGCCACTTGTAATATGGACCTTTATTATGCAGTCTGTCGCTTTTATTTCTTCCATATCACACGATCGTATAAAGCTTATTTCTCCCACACTAATAAGTCATACATATTTAGAGAACAATTTTTATTGCTTTGCACCGATGACAACTTACTTGGAGGATCTTACTCAATCCATAGGTAGGTATGGTGGACTCTCATGGCAAAACTGGTTTAAGGGTATTTAGAAACACAAGTAGTATCTCTACTTAGTGCGATGAATTTGGCTAGCATGAGAGGGAAAGGCAAGCTCAACCATGTTGGATGATCCATGACAATATAATTTATCTCAGATGTAAGAAAACATAACCCATTATGTTGTCTTCCTTGTCCAACGTCAACTCTTTAGCATGTCATATTTTAATGAGTGCTCACAATCATAAAAGATGGCTAAGATAGTATATATATATATGTGAAGACCTCTCTTTCTTTATTACTTCCTATTAATTGCAACGATGACCAAAACTATGTTTGTCAACCCTCAACAACTTTTATTCATCATACTTTTTCTATGTAAGCTCATTACTCTCCATGAGATCCATATGATCTCTTTGTTTGTTTTTATTTATTTTTCTTTTCTTTTATTCACTTAAGATCATGGCAAAACAATCAAGCCCTTGACTCAACACTAATCTTTATTATATAGCTCATGGACTCGATTACATAGAAGAATTATAAAGCAAAACTCACGACTAGATCATACTAAGAAATTTTATTCTACTAGATCAAGATATTACCAAAAGGATCGAACTAAGAAAAAGGGTAAAGATAAAAATGATGGTGATACAATACCAGGGCACTCCCCCAAGCTTGGCAGTTGTCAAAGGGAGTGCCCATACCGGATACTCAATTATTCTTTGTTGGTGGAGACGGTGGTGATTTTGTTGATGGCGTAGGCTTGTCGTCCTTCTTCCAAGGCATAGGCTCACCATCATAGAAGGATGACCGAGTCTCCTGGAACCTCAAATATGCAGCCAAACTCATCCTCTTGAATCTATATTCATACTCACAGTTTTGATTTTGCAGGTCATAGATCTGGGCTTGGAGGTGCTCGTTTTTCTCATGAAGCTTGAAGATCGCCTCCCCAATGTCCTTGACATCCAACTTGTGGCTGTTGGTGAACTCCGTGATGATGATGTGATTCGAATTGAGTCCATGCTCCACCATCTCCTGACACTTGAAAACTTCTTCCTCCAATGCCTCGAGCCTTGCCTCTGTGCTTCCGGTCTTCCTTGGTCCCTCAGCATCGCGGATGTGCAACAACCCCTCACGCATCTCAATGGTTTGAGGGTGTTGCAGCACTTTTGCGAGGTAGGGGTTGATGACCTTCTCGAAGAACTGGTCCTTGGGGGCTCTTGAAGACGACATGACGGCCTGGATCTGTCAGAAAAACAACTCAGAACGGAAACAGGAGATTTTTTGCGTGATACGGGAGTCAAAACCTCTGGGAGATTATATAATGATTTTTTACCGACCAAAATACGTGTCGTGTACGAAACCGGAGTCCGGAGAGCACACGAGGTGCCCACGAGGTAAGGGGCGCGCCCTCCACCCTCGTGGAGCCCTCGTGTCCTTCCCGGACTGCTACTTATTTTCCTATTTTTCTAAATATTCCAAAACGGAGAAATATTGCCTTAAAAACTGTTTTGGAGTCGGTTTACTTACTGTACCACATACCTATTCCTTTTCGGAGTCTGAAACATTCCGGAAGGTGTCCCTTATGTATTCCTCCGGGGTTACGGTTTCAATAATATTGGTTTCAGCATTTATGGGATTACCTGAGATATAATGTTTGATTCTTTGACCGTTCACCACCTTCAGATTTGTGCCTTCGAAGTTGTTGATTTTTATGGCACCGGAACAATAGACCTCCTCGATAACGTAAGGACCTTCCCATTTAGAGAGAAGTTTTCCTGCAAAAAATCTTAAACGAGAGTTGTATAGCAATACATAATCACCTACATTAAACTCACGCTTTTGTATTCTTTTGTCATGCCATCTTTTAACCTTTTCTTTAAACAACTTGGCATTTTCATAGGCTTGGGTTCTCCATTCATCAAGTGAGCTAATATCAAATAGCCTCTTCTCACCGGCAAGTTTAAAATCATAATTGAATTCTTTAATGGCCCAATATGCCTTGTGTTCTAGTTCGAGAGGTAAGTGACATGCTTTTCCATAAACCATTTTATACGGAGACATACCCATAGGATTTTTATATGCCGTTCTATAGGCCCGTAATGCATCATCAAGTTTCTTGGACCAATTTTTTCTAGATCTATTAATAGTCTTTTGCAAAATTAATTTGAGCTCTCTATTACTCAATTCTACTTGACCACTAGACTGCGGATGATAAGGGGATGCAATTCTATGGTTAACATCATATTTAGCAAGCATTTTATGGAAAGCACCATGAATAAAATGTGAACCACCATTAGTCATTAAATATCTAGGGACTCCAAATCTTGGAAAAATAACTTCTTTAAGCATTTTAATAGAAGTGTTATGATCAGCACTACTAGTTGGAATAGCTTCTACCCACTTAGTAACATAATCAACAGCAACTAAAATATGTGTATATCCATTAGAGGAAGGAAAAGGTCCCATATAATCAAAGCCCCAAACATCAAATGGTTTAATAACGAGTGAATAATTCATAGGCATTTCTTGACGTCTACTAATATTACCAATTCTTTGACATTCATCACAAGATAAGACAAACTTACGGGCAACCTTGAAGAGAGTAGGCCAATAAAAACCAGATTGCAATACCTTATGTGCAGTTCTATCTCCAGCATGGTGTCCTCCATAAGCTTCGGAGGGACACTTGTGTAGGATCTGTTCTGTTCATGCTCAGGTACAAAACGTCTAATAACACCATCTACTCCTTCTTTATAAAGATATGGGTCATCCCAAAAGTAATGCCTCAAATCATAGAAGAACTTTTTCTTTTGTTGGTATGTGAAACTAGGTGGTATAAAGTTAGCAACAATGTAGTTAGCGTAATCAGCATACCATGGAGCAGTATGAGAAGCATTTATGACATTTAATTGCTCATCAGGAAAGCTACCATCAATAGGAAGTGGATCATCAAGCACATTTTCTAACCTAGACAAGTTGTCTACAACGGGGTTCTCAGCTCCCTTTCTATCAACAATATGCAAATCAAATTCTTGTAGCAAGAGAACCCATCTAATAAGTCTAGGTTTAGCATATTTCTTTTCCATAAGATATTTAATAGCAGCGTGATCAGTGTGAATATTTACTTTAGAATCAACAATATAAGGTCTGAACTTATCACAAGCAAATACAACCGCTAAGAATTATTTTTCAGTAGTAGCATAATTTCTTTGAGCATTGTCTAGGGTTTTACTAGCATATTGAATAATGTTTAATTTCTTATCAACTCTTTGTCCTAGAACAGCACCTACAGCATAATCACTAGCATCACACTTAATTTCAAATGGTAAATTCCAATCAGGTGGCTGAACAATAGGTGCAGAGATCAATGCTTTCTTAAGTATTTCAAATGCTTCTACACAATCATCATCAAAGACAAATGGTATATCTTTTTGTAATAAATTAGTCAGAGGCCGAGAAATTTTTGAGAAGTCCTTAATGAACCTCCTATAAAATCCGCATGACCAAGGAAACTTCTTATACCTTTGATGTCCTTGGGACATGGCATCTTCTCAATAGCATCAACTTTGGCTTTATCAACTTCAATACCTCTTTCAGAAACTTTATGCCCCAAGACAATACCTTCATTAACCATAAAGTGGCACTTTTCCCAATTCAAGACAAGATTAGTTTCTTCACATCTCTGCAAAACTCGATCAAGGTTGCTCAAGCAATCATCAAAAGAAGATCCATAGACGAAAAACCCGTCCATGAAAACCTCATAAATCTTTTCACAAAAGTCCGAGAATATAGCCATCATGCATCTTTGAAAGGTAGAAGGTGCATTACATAAACCAAAAGGCATACGTCTATAAGCAAAAGTACCAAAAGGGCATGTAAAAGTAGTCTTTGATTGATCTTTGGCTGACACGGGTATTTGAGAGAAACCAGAATAACCATCTAGAAAGCAAGAATGTGTATGTTTAGATAATCTTTCTAGCATTTGATCGATAAAAGGTAAGGGGTGATGATCCTTTTTAGTAGCCTTATTTAATTTATGGAAATCAATTACCATCCTATAACATGTAATAGTTCTTTGAGGAATCAATTCATCTTTATCATTAGGAACAACAGTAATACCTCCCTTCTTAGGGACACAATGGACAGGGCTTGCCCACTGACTATCAGCAACGGGATAGATTATACCTGCCTCAAGGAGTTTTAGTATTTCCTTTCTTACCACTTCTTTCATTTTAGGATTCAGCCGTTGTTGATGATCACGAACTAGTTTAGCATATTCTTCGAAATTAATTTCATGTTGACATAGAGTCGGGCTAATGCCCTTAAGATCATCAAGAGTATACCCAATAGCAGCACGGTGCTTCTTCAGAGTTTTCAATAATCTCTCTTCCTCATGCTCTGAAAGGTTAGCACTAATAATAACATGATATATCTTTTTCTCATCAAGGTAAGCATATTTAAGAGTATCAGGTAACGGTTTAAGCTCAAACACGGGATCACCCTTGGGTGGAGGAGGATCCCCTAGGATTTCAACATGTAAATTGTTTTTTAGAATAGGTTCCTGTTTAAAGAATACTTCATCCAATTCCCTTCTTTCATTCATAAACATATCATTTTCATGGTCTAGCAAATATTGTTCTAAAGGATCACTAGGAGGTACGGCAATAGAAGCAAGACCAATAATTTCATCCTTACTAGGTAATTCTTCTTCACGGTGTTGTCTACTAAATTTAGAGAAATTAAATTCATGAGTCATATCATCTAAACCGATAGTAACAACATCCCTTTTGCAATCTATGGTAGCATTAACAGTGTTCGGGAAGGGTCTACCAAATATAATGGGACAAAAGCTCTCTTGTGGGGAACCAAGAACAAGAAAATCAGCAGGATATTTAGTTTTACCACACAAGACTTCAACATCTCTAACAATTCCCATTGGTGAAATAGTATCTCTATTGGCAAGTTTAATTGTGACATCAATATCTTCTATCTCAGCAAGTGCAATATCATGCATAATTTCTTTGTATAAGGAATGAGGTATTGCGCTAGCACTAGCACCCATATCACATAAGCCATGATAACAATGATCTCCTATTTTAATAGAAATAACAGGCATGCCTACCACAGGTCTAGGTTTATCTTTAGCACAGGGTTTAGCAATTCTAGCAGTTTCATCATAGAAATAAATAACATGCCCATCAATATTACCAGACAAGAGATCTTTAACAATAACAATATTAGGTTCAACTTTAACTTGCTCAGGAGGTGTATATGTGTTAATATTGCTTTTACGAACCACAGTTGAAGCTTTAGCATGATCCTTTATCCTAACAGGGAAAGGTGGTTTCTCAACATACGCAGTAGGAACAATAGGATCATTATAAGTGACAATCTTTTCTTCAACTTTAATAGGTTCAGCTACTTTTACTTCTATGGGACGATGATATTTAAACCAGTTCTCCTTGGGGAGATCAGCATAAGTAGCAAAAGATTCACAGAAAGAAGCTACTATCTCAGAGTCAATTCCATATTTAGTGCTAAATTTACGGAAAATATCGGTATCCATAAAAGATTTGACACAATCAAAACTAGGTGTCATACCTGACTCCTTACCTTTGTCGAGGTCCCAATCTTCAGAGTTGCGTTTAATTCTTTCCAATAAATCCCATTTGAATTCAATAGTCTTCATCATAAAAGAGCCAGCAGAAGAAGTATCAAGCATGGTGCGATTGTTATCAGAAAGCCGAGCATAAATTTTTTGAATAATCATTTCTCTCGAGAGCTCATGATTGGGGCATGAATATAACATTGATTTAAGCCTCCCCCAAGCTTGAGCGATGCTTTCTCCTTCGCGAGGCCAAAAATTATATATATAATTGCGATCACGATGAACAAGATGCATAGGATAAAACTTCTGATGAAATTCCAATTTCAATCGTTTGTAATTCCAAGACCCCATATCATCACATAGCCTATACCATGTCGATGCGTCTCCCTTCAAAGATAAAGGGAAGACCTTCTTCTTAACAACATCTCCGGGTACACCTGCAAGCTTAAATAATCCACAAACTTCATCCACATATATTAGATGCTCATCAGGATGTTTTGTTCCATCTCCTAAAAAGGATTAGCTAGCAGTTTTTCTATCATACCCGAAGGAATTTCAAAGCTGACATTTTCATTTTCATTTTCAGTAGGTTCAGTAGGTTGAGGAGCAACTTTTTGCTCTACTGATCGGGGCGAAGATACCCCGAACAAGCCCCTCAGAGGATTACTTTCCATAGTAACAAGTGACAGTAAATTTCAGCACACTATATAAATTTTTCCTTACCAAATTCCACCTACCAAAGGCGCTTCACTCCCCGGCAACGGCGCCAGAAAAGATTCTTGATGACCCACAAGTATAGGGGATCTATCTGTTGGGGAACGTTGCAGAAAACAAAAAAAATCCTACGTTTTCACCAAGATCCATCTATGAGTTCATCTAGCAACGAGTGATCGGATGCATCTACATACCTTTGTAGATCGCGAGCGGAAGCATTCAAGAGAACGGGGATGAGGGAGTCGTACTCGACGTGATCCAAATCACCGGAGATCCTAGCGCCAAACGGACGACACCTCCGCGTTCAAAACACGTACGGTCAGTGTGACATCTCCTCCTTCTTGATCCAGCAAGGGGGGAGGAGATGTTGATGAAGATCCAGCAGCACGACGGCGTGGTGGTGGATGCAGCAGTCACCGCATCAGGGCTTCGCCGTTCTTCTGCGAGAGGGAGAGGTGTAGCAAGGGAGAGGGAGGCGCCAAGAGTCAAGGGTGCGGCTGCCCCTTCCTCCCCCCTTTATATAGGCTCCCCTAGGGGGGCGGCGGCCAAGGGGTGGAGTGCCCCCCAAGCCAGGTGGGGCGCCCCCCCACCCTAGGGTTCCCAACCCTAGGCGCATGGGGTGGGCCAAAGGGGGCGCACCAGCCCACTATGGGCTGGTTCCCCTCCCCACTTCAGCCCATGGGGCCCTCCGGGATGGGTGGCCCCACCCGGTGGACCCCCGGGACCCTTCCGGTGGTCCCGGTACAATACCGGTGACCCCCGAAACTCTCCCGATGGCCGAAACTGCACTTCCTATATATAATTCTTCACCTCCGGACCATTCCGGAACTCCTCGTGACGTCCGGGATCTCATCCGGGACTCCTAACAACTTTAGCATTACTGCATATTCATATCTCTACAACCCTAGCGTCACCAAACCTTAAGTGTGTAGACCCTACGGGTTCGGGAGACATGTAGACATGACCGAGATGGCTCTCCGGTCAATAACCAACAGCGGGATCTGGATACCCATGTTGGCTCCCACATGCTCCTCGATGATCTCATTGGATGAACCACGCTGTCGAGGATTCAAGCAACCCCGTATACAATTCCCTTTGTCAATCGGTACGTTACTTGCCCGAGACTCGATCGTCGGTATCCCAATACCTCGTTCAATCTCGTTACCGGCAAGTCACTTTACTCGTACCGTAATGCATGATCCCGTGACCAGACATTTGGTCACTTTGAGCTCATTATGATGATGCATTACCGAGTGGGCCCAGAGATACCTCTCCGTCATACGGAGTGACAAATCCCAGTCTTGATCCGTGTCAACCCAATAGACACTTTCGGAGATACCCGTAGTATACCTTTATAGTCACCCAGTTACGTTGTGACGTTTGGTACACCCAAAGCATTCCTACGGTATCCGGGAGTTACACGATCTCATGGTCTAAGGAAAAGATACTTGACATTGGAAAAACTCTAGCAAACGAACTATACGATCTTGTGCTATGTTTAGGACTGGGTCTTGTCCATCACATCATTCTCCTAATGATGTGATCTCGTTATCAATGACATCCAATGTCCATAGTCAGGAAACCATGACTATCTGTTGATCAACGAGCTAGTCAACTAGAGGCTTACTAGGGACATGTTGGTGTTTATGTATTCACACATGTATTATGATTTCCGGATAACACAATTATAGCATGAATAAAAGACAATTATCATGAACAAGGAAATATAATAATAATCCTTCTATTATTGCCTCTAGGGCATATTTCCAATAGTCTCCCACTTGCGCTAGAGTCAATAATCTAGTTACATTGTGATGAATCGAACACCCATGGAATTCTGGTGTTGATCATGTTTTGCTATAGGGAGAGGTTTAGTCAATGGATCTGCTACATTCAGGTCCATATGTACTTTACAAATATCTATGTCTCCATCTTGAACATTTTCACGAATGGAGTTGAGGCGACGCTTGATGTGCCTGGTCTTCTTGTGAAACCTGGGCTCCTTGGCAAGTGCAATAGCTCCAGTGTTGTCACAGAAGAGTTTGATCGGCCCCGATGCATTGGGTATGACTCCTAGGTCGGTGATGAACTCTTTCACCCAAATTGCTTCATGCGCTGCCTCCGAGGCTGCCATGTACTCCGCTTCACATGTAGATCCCGCCACGACGCTCTGCTTGCAACTGCACCAGCTTACTGCCCCACCATTCAAAATATACACGTATCCGGTTTGTGACTTAGAGTCATCCAGATCTGTGTCGAAGCTAGCATCAACGTAACCCTTTACGACGAGCTCTTCGTCACCTCCATAAACGAGAAACATTTCCTTAGTCCTTTTCCGGTACTTCAGGATATACTTGACCGCTGTCCAGTGTTCCTTGCCGGGATTACTTTGGTACCTACCTACCAAACTTACGGCAAGGTTTACATCAGGTCTGGTACATAGCATGGCATACATAATAGACCCTATGGCTGAGGCATAGGGGATGACACTCATCTCTTCTATATCTTTTGCCGTGGTCGGACATTGAGCTGAGCTCAATTTCACACCTTGCAACACAAGCAAGAACCCCTTCTTAGACTGATCCATATTGAACTTCTTCAATATCTTATCAAGGTATGTGCTTTGTGAAAGACCTATGAGGCGTCTTGATCTATCTCTATAGATCTTGATGCCTAATATATAAGCAACTTCTCCAAGGTCCTTCATTGAAAAACTCTTATTCAAGTAGGCCTTAATGCTGTCCAAAAGCTCTATATCATTTCCCATCAAAAGTATGTCATCTACATATAATATGAGAAATGCTACAGAGCTCCCACTCACTTTCTTGTAAACGCAGGCTTCTCCATAAGTCTGCATAAACCCAAACGCTTTGATCACCTCATCAAAGCGAATGTTCCAACTCCGAGATGCTTGCACCAGCCCATAAATCGAGCGTTGGAGCTTGCACACCTTGTAAGCATTCTTAGGATCGACAAAACCTTCTGGCTGCATCATATACAATTCTTCCTTAAGTAAACCATTAAGGAATGCCGTTTTGACGTCCATTTGCCATATCTCATAATCATAGAATGCGGCAATTGCTAACATGATTCGGACGGACTTCAGCTTCGCTACGGGTGAGAAAGTCTCATCGTAGTCAACCCCTTGAACTTGTCGATAACCCTTAGCGACAAGCCGAGCTTTATAGATGGTCACATTTCCATCCGCGTCTGTCTTCTTCTTAAAGATCCATTTATTTTCTATGGCTCGCCGCTCAGCGGGCAAGTCAGTCAAACTCCATACTTCGTTTTCATACATGGATCCTATCTCGGATTTCATGGCTTCCAGCCATTTGTCGGAATCCGGGCCCGCCATCGCTTCTTCATAGTTCGAAGGTTCACCGTTGTCTAACAACATGATTTCCAAGACAGGGTTGCCATACCACTCTGGTGCGAAACGTGTCCTTGTGGACCTACGAAGTTTAGTAGCAACTTGATCTGAAGTTTCATGATCATCATCATTAACTTCCTCTCTAGTCAGTGCAGGCACCTCAGGAACATTTTCTTGAGTTGCGCCATTTTCCGGTTCAAGAGGTAATACTTCATCAAGTTCTACTTTCCTCCCACTTACTTCTTTCGAGAGAAACTGTAGCGACCCGACCCGAATGGGTCAAGTCTCTGTGCTTAAGTGTCATCCCTGGATCGGTATGCTGACACACACAGTACTCGAAGGATTTATAACAGAGGTAAATCACATGTATAAAGTAACGTAAATACTATTACCTCAATCCATTTAGCGGAAGCAACAAGGTTGTGGATTCCCATCAACACCAACGGCAAAGTTGAGTGTAGAAACCGTAACCCTAACGTATCACTTACTCGTCGTAAGAAACCTGCAACATGAGACGTTGCAGCCCGAAACGGGTCAGTACATTGAATGTACTGGCAAATTCACAGCATAGAGAATGATGAATAAAGGCTATCACTACATGCATATTTGGCTGGTGGAAAAGCTCTATGGTTATAAGGTTTTTGCGTAAAGCCAATTTTTCCCTACTTCAAAGGAATATATTTTATTTAACTACCATGGTGGTTGTTGAACATTGAGAATGGTTGACAGCATTCTCAATCCCAATTAAGCATCATCATTAAAACCCAACAAATTTTCATTTAAAGTAACGTGATGACATCAACAGGATAATCCAATAACTAGATACTCAAGATGTCCATAACCGGGGACACGGCTAATCATGATTAGTTTATACACTCTGCAGAGGTTTGCGCACTTTTCCCCACAAGACTCGATCGCCTCCGTTTGGTTTCTCGCACTACAGGGTGTTTGAGAAGACGGATGACCGAGACACAGTCTTTCAGAAGCGCTAGCACCTTACATGTGGGTAGACCGGTACACCTACTTTCCCCTACATCTGCTAGTCTACCCGTAAGAGTTCGCACAACTTACTCAACTATGCCAGAGCCCATAATGGCTTGTGGCTGCACACGGAAGTTTCTAGTTTGAAAAATCTCATGATCCCTTTGAGCCTGGGTGGCGGTCCGAAATAAAAACAGGCAAGTCCTGATAGACATCAGGTGCCTCAATCCACCCAGATGTGTGTTTAAGTTGCCACCTTAGATAAACCCTTAATTATCTATCTCACATCTGTCATGGATATCACTCACCCAATCCACGTCTACTAGCATGGCATGGCATAATAAGCAAACGTAGAAGTAACTCCCAAAGGTTTGATAAGAAACAGGTAATAGGTACTACCTCATCTACTTCCCATCCCACAGTTTAATTAGATCCTAATCATGCAATGTGTGAGGATTGATCTAATGCAATAAAACTGGGTTGTAGAAAAAAGGTATGATCAAAGTCTTACTTGCCTGCAATGTTGATGAAGATGATTCGCACTCAAAACTCTTGATAGTTCTACTCGTCACACTCCGGTCAATCTATCGTAATCAAGCAATAGTAACCACACATAAGCAATTACTCAAAGACCAGAAAGATCGAAGAAGTCGATTCGGAAAACATCAAAACCAAGCAAATAACTCTTGCAACATAAAACAATTTCTAACAGTACCAAAATTATGTGAATTTGGCCTTATCAGAAGGTTTAGGTCAAGAGCTTCGATTTGCAAAAAGAATCAACTCAAACGGAGCTACGAAACTCAAGTTATGATCAAACGAAGTTTGAATTCAAATCTGATCTAATTCAAATTTTAAACTTTTCAAAAACATGTTTGAGTTGGATTAATGGATAGAGGGGTTCATAACGAAGACGTGGGCGTTGGTTTCGTTGGATTTGGACTAACGAGTAAAAAGTAGTGATAGATTGAAGTACAGGGACTAATCTGTAAAGAAAATTATCACAAATAAGTCCCTGGCCGAAATTAACAGAAAAAGGAAAAAAAATCTATCTAACGAACGTTCGCTGCAAACACTAAAACAACGGACGTTCACTACTTAAAGAAAACGGTTGGAAAAAAACAGATCTATTCCTAACCGTAGATCTCGGATCGGTCGAACGAGGGGGAGAGGCGGTGGTTACCGCGGCGTGGAGGTCGCCGACGACGGGGAAGACGGCGGCGGCGGCTCGGACGTTGACGGGGCGGCGGCTCCGGTGGGTCTCCGGCGGCGGCGAGGGCGTCAAGGCGCTCGGCGCGGCGCGGTGATGAGGATGGAGTGTGCGGTGTCGGTTGGGAGTGGCGGGGTGGAGCGGGGCGACAACGTGGATCTCCGGCGGTGACGGCTAACTCCGGCGAGGGCGGCCGTGGTTCGAGGCAAAAACGGGGCCGGGGTCGAGGTTTATATAGGCGGGTAGCCTTGGGCGAGGGGCAAGGCGAGGGAGGCGTCCGGGTTGAGCACGGCGTCGGCCGGTGGAGCGTGCGCGTGCGGGACTCCGGCGAGAGGTCGGGGACGAACCCGACAGGTGGGCCCCACCTGTCGGTGGCTGAGCGAGGCGGCGGCCGATCGCAGGCGCGAGCGGGCGAGCGGAGCGGAGCGGCTTCGGGCGCGGCTGGGCTTCGGCTGGGCTGGGCTTGCCTGGCGCGGGGAGAGAGAGAGGGAGAGCAGTGCTGGGCTTCGGCCTGGCACTGTTCGGAGGGTTTTTTAAAAAAAACACAGACAAATGAAAATAAAACAAAAGCAAATAAAATATTATATAGGCATATTATATATCAAAATTTTCAGAAAAAGATTTTCTACACGGTGAACATTTTTATAACTTCAAATAAAATCCACACAAATTCAGATAAATCAAAGAGTACTACTGGTCTATTAAAATCCAACTAAAATCATTTTAAAAAATACCAAAATGATTTCAAATTAATTTTCCTCCAATTTTCTAATGTAGGGAATCATGTTACCCTATTTTCCATGTATTTTATTTTTGGAGAAAAATAATTTGAATAAAACTCAAATAACTCCAAATTGAGAATAAATTCAAAAGAACTTTGAATTTAATTCTTTGAAACTCCCAACTCATATTTCATATAATTTGAAGAAGTCATTTTATCTTCTCTCATGAAAATCATTGAGTTGCATAAAGTTCCAGAATCGGAAATATTTTCAAATGAAATTCAAATATTTTCAAACACCCTTTCATTTAATTTTTTAAATGGAAGAAGTCATATCATCTTCGCTCAAGGGTTTTGTATTTGAAAAGAATTTGAATTCATGGAGAGCAAAATGCAAAAATGAAAGTTTGGGAAAGTCCTTTTATTCCCTCTCATTTAACTCACTTTCAGACAATCAATCAATCAAACAATCAATCAAATCTATCTATTTATTATAACATTCCAAAATTTAGAATTTTGGGATGTTACAAACCTACCACCCTTAAAAGGAATCTCATCCTCGAGATTCGGAGAGGCTAGCCAGAAATAGGTTAGGGTTTGGGGGTCTCCTCAAAATCCATCGATCATCAAAGGGGTCTGGGGTGCTACCACCCTTAGAAGCATGGTTACGGTTCCATCAAAACTCATATACTTCATCCATATTCTTGACAGTGTCGGGCTTCTCAGATCCTCGAGAAAATTCCTTCTCTGAGCTCTTCAGGTAGTGGCATAACCTTTTCCTCAATTCTTCTATCCTTTCCTCTTAGTAAGGTTATTCCGAGATTGGGTCTTCTTAGCTGACGGGTCTGGCGCCAAAACTAAACAACTATCGATATCTCATGGTGGTCAACAATTTATGGTTTCTCCTGCAGGAAATGGGTTTGGGTGATCCTCACCGTATAACCTACGGTTGGCAAAGCTGCCGTGTACAAGGGAAAAATACCTATACCATTCTAAGGTTTAACAAGGTTTAATATCGTCGTCTCTCTTCTATAGGTAAGTCACTCAGATTTACCATTCCATATAGCAAGGCGAATAATAAGAGTAAGTCGGTATGGTGATCAATCCATCCCGCACCCAAATCATTACCTTGTATACAGTTTAGCGAATCTCGCATTCTAACACTCGGTAATCCTCACAAGCATTGCAGAATTTCTCTTGTCGACGAACCAAGTTCGGAATAATCCATTGATTCTGCAAGCCAAACAACCATCTATCGTTCCTTCACAACTCTCAGGTTTTGCGTTACTCCTATAAGATCGTCTATCGATAAGGGCATATCCTCTTCCAGGGTTTTTCCTTCAGCAAGAGTGTGCTTGCTTCTTGGCAGGTACTGGGGCCTGTGGGTTATGGCCCATCTCATCACTTGTAGCCCTTGAAATTATCATTGGGCAACTGATCATTATTCCAACTTCTAATTTCCTAGTATTCTTAAATCCATCCAATTGTACTGTCTTCCTTCCTTCTATTAGCTCCAAACTAAAACGTGATTACTCAAACTCATCATGGAATTTCCATTGATCCATATTTCCAACATCATGCCTCGTTTATATCCAATAGTACCTCATCTCTTCATCCTCGTGGGATATCCCTCATACCGGGATAAAACTTATACTTATGAAGTCCATATTCCACTTCGTGGAACATCATTATCCTTTCCGCGGTCAAGCATCCTTATAGGGGAATATTGGCCATCTCTGCATGGCACTTCTTCAACTGGGAAACGTGAAACACATCTTGAACTCCTGACAGTCCATCGGGTAATTCCAACTTGTAGGCCACTTCTCTCATACGCTCCAAAACTCGGTATGGTCCTACAAATCTCGGGGCTAACTGTCACTTAACTCCAAATCGTTTTAACTCCTCGCAGAAGGGTCACACGAAGACATGCTCTATCTCCAATTTCATAGACCACCTCCTTGAGTCTACATAACTCTTCTGCCTGGACTGAGCTACTTTCAGTCTATCTCGAATCAACTTAACACTCTCTTCTGACTCCTTGATCATGTTTGATCCAAACAACTGACGGTCTCCAACTTCATCCCACATACTCTTGGGGCATCACACATATCGAGACAAAACTCGTATTCATTTTGTCCGAAGTCCATTACAGGGTACTACCACCCTTAAAATGCACCAATCTTCCATAGACCATATTTCTCTTATCCTCAAAAGGATCAAAATTCTTCTTCATAGAGTAACAACTCATAAGATCCATATCAGTACCAACGATGCTACTTTATTCATTCTCAAATGATTACAATCTCTCGCTTCTCCATTACATGTCTCAACTCAACACCTCAATATAGAAGAAAAATGTTCTCACTTCTACTACTCCATTTCTTTTGTTGCAAACTCAACTATCTAGCACAAGTTTCCTTATCCTTGGGGCATTCTCTGGCAAAGTGCCCTGCTCCATTACAACTAAAACATATTACTTCTGACAAGTATCGAGGTTTCCTTTTTGGGCAACTATTGAGGTAGTGCCCTGACTCCTTGCACCTGTAACAGGTGATATGACTCAGGTTCCTCCTGGGCTCCAATATGTTTCTCTTCCTGGACTTTTCCATTCCAATCAGGGCTTCTATTTCCTGTGGGTCATATTCTACTCCCTCTGTCGAGAATTCTACTAAATCCCCATTCAAACAATTTTGGGAGATGTGTCCTTCTTCTCCGCATGAATAGCATGACTTAGTGCAGGGTTTACTCGGGTCTTCTTTAGGTGTGTCCTCCACCTCTTCCTTCATCACAGTTTCTTCTAAAATTCCCATAAGGTTTCAACTTCTGGGACACAAACCGAGACTTTGGCAAAGTCAACTTAAATTCTTTCCAAGTGGTTACTCCTTGCCATCCATTGATGGTTTGGTACATCCTCCACCAAGTAGAAGCACCTCTTTCAAAGCACAGAAGAGCATGCTGGGTCATATCATGTCCAACTATAGGGTTATTCTCCATGTTCTGAATCCATCGGTCAGTCTCCAACTGACTCATCGGTCCAAAAAGCTCATCTCCATTCATCCTCTATTGGGTCCATGGGTTTGGAGTGAGATAAGAGAGATAGAGAGGGATGCACACAATACAAACAAAAGTTTTGAAAAGACAGATTTTATTGTGGCTGTCGAAAACATCAAACAAATGACAGCTTACAAACGTAGCATCTAACGTAGGTATATAACAGGGGTTTGGTCTTCTAAAGGTCAACGTCGCCAAAACTCTTCAAGTCTTGGTCATGTATCCAATGGCTTCTTCCGATCATGCTTGTCTTTCTCAAGTTCTTTTGCTAGATCAACTCTGTTGACGCGAAGTCTCTCGTGACGTCCTTTAATATTCCGGAGTTGCATTTCAAACTTCTGGTTTCAACATCCTTCACATGAACCATGGTACTACTGTCCTTTCGTTCCTAACGAATCTTCGGTATCTCGAGGTTTTTCTACTCTAGCTTGGATACTTTCAACTTTTGGGTCCTGAGTTCTTCACGAAATGTTTCCTTTCAAATACGGCTTCTTGTGGCTCCATTTTAAACTTCTTGATGTACTACTCCAGATCCTGGTGATACACCGGCTAGGGCTAAAACTTCATCTTATGATAGGTGCTCCATCAGCCTTCTTCCATCAAATCCATTCTGAAGACATGCATCCTTAACTCAGCACGGTGACAATAGCATTAGTGGGTGATGACATCACGGATAACCGTGTTTCTGCTCTTGTCATTTCCATGAGCTATCTCTCCATAGTTGATATCTCCCGCCTAAGAGTTCTCTTTGACAAAACTTCGAGTTCTCATGCTCCTTGTTTCAGTCTTTCTCCGATACACCTTGATCTCGGGTATTGACAACTTCCATAGTCTGCCAAGTTCCATAAGGGTAGCCTTCCTAGGTCATACAAATCTGGGAATTCTACAGAGCCTTCAAATTCTGCTAGTCTTCGGAGTCTTCAACCGTTGTAGTTTCCATTATTCAGATGCACAGAAAATACTCTTCATTCCGAAGTGGTATTAGTTGTCCGATATGTTGTACTTCTCGGAGTGGTCTCATCAGTCGAATCTTCGTGTGGTCAAAAGGGGAAAGGGGTATTGTCTCACCAAAGGGAATTTTTGAATAAGCTTAGAAGAGAAGAGAAGAAAATATCTTTTTGAAAGGGAAAGTTGTAGAGAAAAATCTTTGCTATGGGCTTGCCAGTTTCTAGGGTCACGTCCTACAGTCAACATGTGCTCTGATACCATCTTGTAGCGACCCGGCCCGAATGGGTCAAGTCTCTGTGCTTAAGTGTCATCCCTGGATCGGTATGCTGACACACACAGTACTCGAAGGATTTATAACAGAGGTAAATCACATGTATAAAGTAACGTAAATACTATTACCTCAATCCATTTAGCGGAAGCAACAAGGTTGTGGATTCCCATCAACACCAACGGCAAAGTTGAGTGTAGAAACCGTAACCCTAACGTATCACTTACTCGTCGTAAGAAACCTGCAACATGAGACGTTGCAGCCCGAAACGGGTCAGTACATTGAATGTACTGGCAAATTCACAGCATAGAGAATGATGAATAAAGGCTATCACTACATGCATATTTGGCTGGTGGAAAAGCTCTATGGTTATAAGGTTTTTGCGTAAAGCCAATTTTTCCCTACTTCAAAGGAATATATTTTATCTAACTACCATGGTGGTTGTTGAACATTGAGAATGGTTGACAGCATTCTCAATCCCAATTAAGCATCATCATTAAAACCCAACAAATTTTCATTTAAAGTAACGTGATGACATCAACAGGATAATCCAATAACTAGATACTCAAGATGTCCATAATCGGGGACACGGCTAATCATGATTAGTTTATACACTCTGCAGAGGTTTGCGCACTTTTCCCCACAAGACTCGATCGCCTCCGTTTGGTTTCTCGCACTACAGGGTGTTTGAGAAGACGGATGACCGAGACACAGTCTTTCAGAAGCGCTAGCACCTTACATGTGGGTAGACCGGTACACCTACTTTCCCCTACATCTGCTAGTCTACCCGTAAGAGTTCGCACAACTTACTCAACTATGCCAGAGCCCATAATGGCTTGTGGCTGCACACGGAAGTTTCTAGTTTGAAAAATCTCATGATCCCTTTGAGCCTGGGTGGCGGTCCGAAATAAAAACAGGCAAGTCCTGATAGACATCAGGTGCCTCAATCCACCCAGATGTGTGTTTAAGTTGCCACCTTAGATAAACCCTTAATTATCTATCTCACATCTGTCATGGATATCACTCACCCAATCCACGTCTACTAGCATGGCATGGCATAATAAGAAAACGTAGAAGTAACTCCCAAAGGTTTGATAAGAAACAGGTAATAGGTACTACCTCATCTACTTCCCATCCCACAGTTTAATTAGATCCTAATCATGCAATGTGTGAGGATTGATCTAATGCAATAAAACTGGGTTGTAGAAAAAAGGTATGATCAAAGTCTTACTTGCCTGCAATGTTGATGAAGATGATTCGCACTCAAAACTCTTGATAGTTCTACTCGTCACACTCCGGTCAATCTATCGTAATCAAGCAATAGTAACCACACATAAGCAATTACTCAAAGACCAGAAAGATCGAAGAAGTCGATTCGGAAAACATCAAAACCAAGCAAATAACTCTTGCAACATAAAACAATTTCTAACAGTACCAAAATTATGTGAATTTGGCCTTATCAGAAGGTTTAGGTCAAGAGCTTCGATTTGCAAAAAGAATCAACTCAAACGGAGCTACGAAACTCAAGTTATGATCAAACGAAGTTTGAATTCAAATCTGATCTAATTCAAATTTTAAACTTTTCAAAAACATGTTTGAGTTGGATTAATGGATAGAGGGGTTCATAACGAAGACGTGGGCGTTGGTTTCGTTGGATTTGGACTAACGAGTAAAAAGTAGTGATAGATTGAAGTACAGGGACTAATCTGTAAAGAAAATTATCACAAATAAGTCCCTGGCCGAAATTAACAGAAAAAGGAAAAAAAATCTATCTAACGAACGTTCGCTGCAAACACTAAAACAACGGACGTTCACTACTTAAAGAAAACGGTTGGAAAAAAACAGATCTATTCCTAACCGTAGATCTCGGATCGGTCGAACGAGGGGGAGAGGCGGTGGTTACCGCGGCGTGGAGGTCGCCGACGACGGGGAAGACGGCGGCGGCGGCTCGGACGTTGACGGGGCGGCGGCTCCGGTGGGTCTCCGGCGGCGGCGAGGGCGTCAAGGCGCTCGGCGCGGCGCGGTGATGAGGATGGAGTGTGCGGTGTCGGTTGGGAGTGGCGGGGTGGAGCGGGGCGACAACGTGGATCTCCGGCGGTGACGGCTAACTCCGGCGAGGGCGGCCGTGGTTCGAGGCAAAAACGGGGCCGGGGTCGAGGTTTATATAGGCGGGTAGCCTTGGGCGAGGGGCAAGGCGAGGGAGGCGTCCGGGTTGAGCACGGCGTCGGCCGGTGGAGCGTGCGCGTGCGGGACTCCGGCGAGAGGTCGGGGACGAACCCGACAGGTGGGCCCCACCTGTCGGTGGTTGAGCGAGGCGGCGGCCGATCGCAGGCGCGAGCGGGCGAGTGGAGCGGAGCGGCTTCGGGCGCGGCTGGGCTTCGGCTGGGCTGGGCTTGCCTGGCGCGGGGAGAGAGAGAGGGAGAGCAGTGCTGGGCTTCGGCCTGGCACTGTTCGGAGAGTTTTTTAAAAAAACACAAACAAATGAAAATAAAATAAAAGCAAATAAAATATTATATATGCATATTATATATCAAAATTTTCAGAAAAAGATTTTCTACACGGTGATCATTTTTATAACTTCAAATAAAATCCACACAAATTCAGATAAATCAAAGAGTGCTACTGGTCTATTAAAATCCAACTAAAATCATTTTAAAAAATACCAAAATGATTTCAAATTAATTTTCCTCCAATTTTCTAATGTAGGGAATCATGTTACCCTATTTTCCATGTATTTTATTTTTGGAGAAAAATAATTTGAATAAAACTCAAATAACTCTAAATTGAGAATAAATTCAAAAGAACTTTGAATTTAATTCTTTGAAACTCCCAACTCATATTTCATATAATTTGAAGAAGTCATTTTATCTTCTCTCATGAAAATCATTGAGTTGCATAAAGTTCCAGAATCGGAAATATTTTCAAATGAAATTCAAATATTTTCAAACACCCTTTCATTTAATTTTTTAAATGGAAGAAGTCATATCATCTTCGCTCAAGGGTTTTGTATTTGAAAAGAATTTGAATTCATGGAGAGCAAAATGCAAAAATGAAAGTTTGGGAAAGTACTTTTATTCCCTCTCATTTAACTCACTTTCAGACAATCAATCAAACAATCAATCAAATCTATCTATTTATTATAACATTCCAAAATTTGGAATTTTGGGATGTTACAGAAACTCCTTCTCTAGAAAGGATCCATTCTTGGCAACAAAGATCTTGCCTTCGGATCCGAGGTAGAAGCTATACCCAATAGTGTCTTTAGGGTATCCTATGAAGACACATTTTTCCGACTTGGGTTCGAGCTTTTCAGGTTGAAGTTTCTTGACATAATCATCGCATCCCCAAACTTTTAGAAATGACAGCTTAGGTTTCTTCCCAAACCATAATTCATACGGTGTCGTCTCAACGGATTTCGACGGAGCCCTATTTAAAATGAATGCGGCAGTCTCTAAAGCATAGCCCCAAAATGATAGCGGTAAATCGGTAAGAGACATCATAGATCGCATCATATCTAATAGAGTGCGATTATGACGTTCGGACACACCATTACGCTGAGGTGTTCCAGGCGGCGTCAGTTGTGAAACTATTCCACATTTTCTTAAGTGTGTGTCAAACTCGTGACTCAAGTATTCTCCTCCACGATCTGATCGCAAGAACTTGATTTTCCTGTCACGTTGATTCTCAACCTCACTCTGAAATTCCTTGAACTTTTCAAAGGTATCAGACTTGTGTTTCATTAAATAGACATACCCATATCTACTCATGTCATCAGTGAGGGTGAGAACATAACGATAGCCACCGCGAGCATCAACACTCATTGGACCGCACACATCAGTATGTATGATTTCCAATAAGTTGGTTGCTCGCTCCATTGTTCCTGAGAATGGAGTCTTGGTCATTTTACCCATGAGGCATGGTTCGCACGTGTCAAATGATTCGTAATCAAGAGACTCTAAAAGTCCATCTGCATGGAGCTTCTTCATGCGTTTGACACCTATGTGACCAAGGCGGCAGTGCCACAAGTATGTGGGACTATCATTATCAACCTTACATCTTTTGGTATTCACACTATGAATATGTGTAGCATTACGCTCGAGATTCATTAAGAATAAACCATTCACCATCGGAGCATGACCATAAAACATATCTCTCATATAAATAGAACAACCATTATTCTCGGATTTAAATGAGTAGCCATCTCGAATTAAACGAGATCCTGATACAATGTTCATGCTCAAAGCTGGCACTAAAGAACAATTATTAAGGTTTAAAACTAATCCCGTAGGTAAATGTAGAGGTAGCATGCCGACGGCGATCACATCGATCTTGGAACCATTCCCGACGCGCATCGTCACCTCGTCCTTCGCCAGTCTCCGCTTATTCCGCAGCTCCTGCTTTGAGTTACAAATGTGAGCAACCGCACCGGTATCAAATACCCAGGAGCTACTACGAGTACTGGTAAGGTACACATCAATTACATGTATATCACATATACCTTTCGTGATGCCGGCCTTCTTGTCCGCTAAGTATTTGGGGCAGTTCCGCTTCCAGTGACCACTTCCCTTGCAATAAAAACACTCAGTCTCAGGCTTGGGTCCATTCTTTGGCTTCTTCCCGGCAGCTTGCTTGCCGGGCGCGGCAACTCCCTTGCCGTCCTTCTTGAAGTTCTTCTTACCCTTGCCTTTCTTGAACTTAGTGGTTTTATTCACCATCAACACTCGATGTTCCTTTTTGACTTCTACCTCTGCTGATTTCAGCATTGCAAATACTTCAGGAATGGTCTTTTCCATCCCCTGCATATTGAAGTTCATCACAAAGCTCTTGTAGCTCGGTGGAAGCGACTGAAGGATTCTGTCAATGACCGCGTCATTCGGGTGATTAACTCCCAGCTGAGTCAAGCGGTTATGTAACCCAGACATAGTGAGTATGTGCTCACTGACATAACTGTTTCCCTCCATCTTACAACTGAAGAACTTGTCGAAGACTTCATATCTCTCGACCCGGGCATGAGCTTGAAAAACCATTTTCAGCTCTTCGAACATCTCATATGCTCTGTGTCTCTCAAAACGCTTTTGGAGCCCCGGCTCTAAGCTGTAAAGCATGCCGCACTGAACGAGGGAGTAATCATCGGTACGTGTTTGCCAAGCGTTCATAATGTCTTGTTCTGCAGGGAGAGTAGGTGCTTCACCTAGCGGTGCTTGTAGGACATAATCTTTCCTGGCAGCTATGAGGATGATCCTCAGGTTCCGGACCCAGTCCGTATAGTTGTTGCCATCGTCTTTCAGCTTGGTTTTCTCTTGGAACGCGTTGAAGTTGAGGACAACATTGGCCATTTGATCTAAAATGCATGTTGTAAAGATTTTAGACTAAGTTCATGATAATTAAGTTCATCTAATCAAATTATTCAATGAACTCCCACTCAGATAGACATCCCTCCAGTCATCTAAGTATAACATGATCTGAGTTAACTAGGTCGTGTCCGATCATCACGTGAGACGGACTAGCCAACATCGGTGAACATCTTCATGTTGATCGTATCTTCTATACGACTCATGCTCGACCTTTCGGTCTTCTGTGTTCCGAGGCCATGTCTGTACATGCTAGGCTCGTCAAGTCAACCTAACTGTTCGCATGTGTAAATCCGTCTTACACCCGTTGTATGTGAACGTTGGAATCTATCACACCCGATCATCACGTGGTGCTTCGAAACAACGAACTGTCGCAACGGTGCACAGTTAGGGGGAACACTTTCTTGAAATTATTATGAGGGATCATCTTATTTACTACCATCGTTCTAAGTAAACAAGATGCAAAAACATGATAAACATCACATCCAATCAAATAATAATAGTGACATGATATGGCCAATATCACATAGCTCCTTTGATCTCCATCTTGGGGCTCCATGATCATCTTGTCACCGGCATGACACCATGATCTCCATCATCGTGTCTCCATGAAGTTTCTCGCCAACTATTACTTCTACTACTATGGCTAACACGTTTAGCAATAAAGTAAAGTAATTTACATGGCGTTTCTCAATGACACGCAGGTCATACAAAAAATAAAGACAACTCCTATGGCTTGTGCCGGTTGTCATACTCATCGACATGATTCCTATTACAATAGCATGAACATCTCATACATCACATATATATCATTCATCACAACTTTGGCCATATCACATCACAAAACACTTGCTGCAAAAACAAGTTAGACGTCCTCTAATTGTTGTTGCAAGTTTTACGTGGCTGCAATAGGGTTCTAGTAAGAACGTTTTCTTACCTACGTGAAAGCCACAACGTGATTTGTCAACTTCTATTTACCCTTCATAAGGACCCTTTTCATCGAATCCGCTCCAACTAAAGTGGGAGAGACAGACACCCGCCAGCCACCTTATGCAACTAGTGCATGTCAGTCGGTGGAACCGGTCTCACGTAAGCGTACGTGTAAGGTTGGTCCGGGCCGCTTCATCCCACAATACCGCTGAAGCAAAATAAGACTAGTAGCGGCAAGAAAGTTGACAACATCTACGCCCACAACAAATTGTGTTCTACTCGTGCAAAGAGAACTACGCATAGACCTAGCTCATGATGCCACTGTTGGGGAACGTTGCAGAAAACAAAAAAATTTCCTACGTTTTCACCAAGATCCATCTATGAGTTCATCTAGCAACGAGTGATCGGATGCATCTACATACCTTTGTAGATCGCGAGCGTAAGCGTTCAAGAGAACGGGGATGAGGGAGTCGTACTCGACATGATCCAAATCACCGGAGATCCTAGCGCCGAACGGACGACACCTCCATGTTCAACACACATACGGTCAGCGTGACGTCTCCTCCTTCTGCGAGGTGTGGTGGTGGATGCAGCAGTCACCGCAGCAGGGCTTCGCCGTTCTTCTGCGAGAGGGAGAGGTGTAGCAGGGGAGAGGGAGGCGCCAAGAGTCAAGGGTGCGGCTGCCCCTCCCTCCCCCCTTTATATAGGCTCCCCTAGGGGGGCGCCAGCCCTAGGAGATGGGATCTCCTAGGGGGGGCGGCGGCCAAGGGGTGGAGTGCCCCCCAAGCCAGGTGGGGCGCCCCCCCCACCCTAGGGTTCCCAACCCTAGGCGCATGGGGTGGGCCAAAGGGGGCGCACTAGCCCACTATGGGCTGGTTCCCCTCCCCACTTCAGCCCATGGGGCCCTCTGGGATGGGTGGCCCCACCCGGTGGGACCCCGGGACCCTTCCGGTGGTCCCGGTACAATACCGGTGACCCCCGAAACTCTCCCGATGGCCGAAACTGCACTTCATATATATAATTCTTCACCTCCGGACCATTATGGAACTCCTCGTGACATCCAGGATCTCATCCGGGACTCCGAACAACTTTCGGGTTACTGCATATTCATATCTCTACAACCCTAGCGTCACCGAACCTTAAGTGTGTAGACCCTACGGGTTTGGGAGACATGTAGACATGACCGAGACGGCTCTCCGGTCAATAACCAACAGCGGGATCTGGATACCCATGTTGGCTCCCACATGCTCCTCGATGATCTCATCGAATGAACCATGATGTCGAGGATTCAAGCAACCCCGTATACAATTCCCTTTGTCAATCGGTACGTTACTTGCCCGAGACTCGATCGTCGGTATCCCAATACCTCGTTCAATCTCGTTACCGGCAAGTCACTTTACTCGTACTGTAATGCATGATCCCGTGACCAGACATTTGGTCACTTTGAGCTCATTATGATGATGCATTACCGAGTGGGCCCGGAGATACCTCTCCGTCATACGGAGTGACAAATCCCAGTCTTGATCCGTGTCAACCCAACAGACACTTTCGGAGATACCCGTAGTATACCTTTATAGTCACCTAGTTACGTTGTGACGTTTGGTACACCCAAAGCATTCCTACGGTATCCGGGAGTTACACGATCTCATGGTCTAAGGAAAAGATACTTGACATTGGAAAAACTCTAGCAAACGAACTATACGATCTTGTGCTATGTTTAGGATTGGGTCTTGTCCATCACATCATTCTCCTAATGATGTGATCTTGTTATCAATGACATCCAATGTCCATAGTCAGGAAACCATGACTATCTGTTGATCAACGAGCTAGTCAACTAGAGGCTTACTAGGGACATGTTGGTGTCTATGTATTCACACATGTATTACGATTTCTGGATAACACAATTATAGCATGAATAAAAGACAATTATCATGAACAAGGAAATATAATAATAATCCTTTTATTATTGCCTCTAAGGCATATTTCCAACACTATCGTAGTCCTTTCGATAAGTAAGAGTGTCGAACCTAACGAGGAGCAGAAGGAAATGATAAGCGGTTTCCAGCAAGGTATTCTCTGCAGGTACTGAAACAACTGGTAACAAATAGTTTTGTGAAAGGATAATTTGTAACGAGCAACAAGTAACAAAAGTAAATAAGGTGCAGCAAGGTGGCCCAATCCTTTTTGTAGCAAAGGACAAGTCTGGACAAACTCTTATATAGAGAAAAGCGCTCCCGAGGACACATGGGAATATCGTCAAGCTAGTTTTCATCACGCTCATATGATTCGCATTCGGTACTTTGATAATTTGGTATGTGGGTGGACCTGTGCTTGGGTACTGCCTTACTTAGACAAGCATCCCACTTATGATTAACCTCTATTGCAAGCATCCGCAACTACAACAAAAGTATTAAGGTAAACCTAACCATAGCATGAAACATATGGATCCAAATCAGCCCCTTACGAAGCAACGCATAAACTAGGGTTTAAGCTTCTGTCACTCTAGCAACCCATCATCTACTTATTACTCCCCAATGCCTTCCTCTAGGCCCAAACAATGGTGAAGTGTCATGTAGTCGACGTTCACATAACACCACTAGAGGAGAGACAACATACATCTCATCAAAATATCGAACGAATACCAAATTCACATGACTACTAATAGCAAGACTTCTCCCATGTCCCCAGGAACAAAAGTAACTACTCACAAAGCATAAACATGTTCATAATTAGAGGGTATTAATATGCATATAGGATCTGAACATATGATCCTCCACCAATTAAACCAACTAGCATCAACTACAAGGAGTAATTAACACTACTAGCAACCTACTAGCACCAATCCCGGACTTGGAGACAAGAATTGGATACAAGAGATGAACTAGGGTTTTGAGAGGAGTTGATGCTGATGAAGATGTTGATGGAGATTGCCCTCTCCCGATGAGAGGAGCGTTGGTGATGACGATGGCGATGATTTCCCCCTCCGGGAGGGAAGTTTCCCCGGCAGAACAGCTTCGCCAGAGCCCTAGATTGGTTCCGCCTCGTGGCGGCGGAGTTTCGTTCGAGAAGAAGGCTTGTTATTTTTTTCCCATCGAAAGACTTGATATAGTAGAAGATGGCCACCGGAGGGCCACCGGAGGGCCACCAGGGGGCCCACGAGGTAGGGGGGCGTGCCCGGGGGTAGGGCGCCCCCCCCCACCCTCGTGGGCAGGGTGTGGCCCCCCTGGTGAGTTTCTTCCGCTGAGTATTTTTTATATATTCTGAAAACATCTTCCGTGAAGTTTCAGGACTTTTGGAGCTGTGCAGAATAGGTCTCTAATATTTGCTCCTTTTCCAGCCCAGAATCCCAGCTGCCGGCATTCTCCCTCTTCATGTAAACCTTGTAAAATAAGAGAGAATAGGCATAAGTATTGTGACATAATGTGTAATAACAGCCCATAATGCAATAAATATCGATATAAAAGCATGATGCAAAATGGACGTATCAATGACATAAGTGGTCGCGGCAGGATCCGCTACCGCGATAGAGGATTTGGCTGGTTTCGCTGGATAGGTCGATGGGTGAAAGAAGGGAAGATGATTGCGACGAGAGGGACTAGTGGACGGCGTGGGTGAGTTGGGATCTAATTGTTGACGCTCAGAAAAGGGAAAAATGTTTTCAGTGAATGTTACATGACGAGACACATGAACACGACCACTAACAAGATCTAGACAAAGAAAAGTCGATAACCCTTGTGCTCGTCAGAAAAACCTAGATGGACACTCGGGGTAGAGCACGGGGGAAGTTTGTTAGGAGA
Organism: Triticum urartu; assembly: GCF_056163025.1. NCBI lineage: Eukaryota > Viridiplantae > Streptophyta > Magnoliopsida > Poales > Poaceae > Triticum > Triticum urartu. The sequence continues at coordinate 95,689,407 of NC_141878.1, read as the reverse complement.
AGTGGAGTAGGAGTTTGGGAAACAAAGACAACCGAAGACGCGAACCTCGGAGTAATTTGGATGAGATAGAAATAAAGAGAAGTAAGGAGTAGTTTGTGGGTTAACTTTGGATGGACGAATATTGAGTAAATATGTGGTCATGTGGAGGGCCTCAGCCCAAAACTTCGGAGGCATAGAAGATTGAACAAGCAGAGTGCGAATGATGTCATTAAGAGTACGAAGAGAATGCTCGGCTTTGCCGTTTTGAGGGGAGGTATAAGGGCAGTAGAAGCGCAAGAGAATTCCATATTGTAGAAAGAAATTTCAATTTTTAAAGTTGTCAAATTCACGACCATTATCACATTGGATGAATCTTATAGGGAGGAAAAAGTGGACCGAGACATAGCGCTGAAAGTTAAGAAATATATTATGAACGTCGGATTTGTTGCATAAAGGAAAAGTCCAAACATAATGAGTAAAATCATCAAGAATCATGAGATAATACTTAAAACTAGATACACTTTCTATGGGTGATGTCCAGAGATCACAATGAAGTAATTCAAAAGGAAAAGTACTAGAGGATTGAGAGGAACTAAGGGAAGGCGAACATGTTTGCCCAATTGACATGACTGACACATAGAAGAATTATGAGAGTCTCGATTACAAGGTATTGAAAATTCACTAAGAAGTGTGGATAACACATTTTTATTGGGATGGGCGAGACGTTGGTGCCACAGATCAACATATGCCACCATAGATGTTGGAGGAGCAGCGACTGGAGCACCATGGAGAGAATATAAATCACCAGAGCTATTGAATCGAGCGATCTCGGCTTTGGTCGGGTAGTCCTTCACAGACAAACCAAAGGGGTCAAAACTCAACGGAAACATGATTACCAGTGGTGATTTGGCGAACAGAAATCAGATATTTAATAAGAGCAAGAGCTACAAGAACATCACGAAGAAGCAAAGGTTTAATTGGAGATTGGATTTGAGCCTGATCGACACAGTAAATAGGAATAGAAGATCCATCACCGAGAGTAATAGAGGGAAAAGACGAAGGTGTGCAAGAAGAAAGCAAATTACTCGATGCAGACATATGACGAGAAGCACCAGAATCGAAAATCTAATCCGTACCTGAGTTCCCTTGTGCAGCAAAGTTGTTCATGGCTTGTAGAAAAGCAGCTTGGTCCCAGCTCGGAGTCGAAGTAGAGGTCGATGTAGTCATCGGAGCTTGTGGGTGTGGTGGCGTAGGCAATAGGGCCGACATCGGCGTAAAGAGAGAGACACCATCATTGTACTGCTGCATGTAGGGGGACGATGGAGCGACATAGGATGCATAAGGACTGGTGTTGTAGATCAGTGGCGCGTAGGAGGGAGCAACGTGGTACGCAGCCGTCGACTGTCGAGACGCGAGGACAGGCGCGCCGGTGTGAGGGCGAGCACCGGGCTGCCAGCCACCGGTATAGGCAGGCGGGGCACCATATGGCGTAGGGGCGGACCAAGGCATAGGCCATGCCTGGACTAGCCCTGTCCATGGATCAAGAGATGGGCGCCATCTGGGCGGTGGCGGTGGTGCAGTTGATGAAGCCGGGGCGGTGGTGGTGCAGTTGGTGGAGTCGGGGGCGGAGCAGGAGTGGGTGCCATGCAGAACTATGGTGACCTAGGGCCGATCGTGCCCTAACTACGAAGGACTCCCGTCCTCATGTCTTCACTGCTTCTCAAACCACTCGCTGAGGCCAACGAGGAGGACGTTGATGAGCTGGAGATCGTCGATCGGATCACCAAATTCGCGGAGTTCATCCGCGATCGCCTTGAGGCGTTGACAGTAGACGCCGACTGGTGAATCACCTTGCACCGTATTCCAAAGCTCGGTGTGGAGATTGTTGGCGCGAGCGTCAACGTTGTCCTGGAAGAACTGACGAAGGGACGCCCATAGATTGACGGCGGAGGCACCGTCACAGTGGATGAGATTGAAGATCTCTATGAAGACTCGCATGTAGATCCATTGAATAATGGCGAGATCATCCTTGACCCATTGCGGATCATGAAGTTGAGGAAGAGAGTCGTCGACAATGTGAGAGCGGAGATTGCATCGCCCAAGGTGGACGTCGAAAAGGCGACACCAATGGTAGTAGTTGTGAGCAGCGAGGTCTAGGGTTACGGGGATGTAGGGGCTAATATCGAAGATGATGTCGGTGAAGAAGATGGAAGGGGGTATTGGTGGAGGTAGAGCTATAGTAGAGGTAGAGGCGGAGGAGGTCGTGGCTGCGGCGACCTTGGCGGCGACGATGGCGGCGCGCCGCTCGAAGTAGCCGGACGACGGTGGCGGTGGCGGGGCTGGCGGGTTAGTCATACCCTAGGATCGAAAGTTTGATACCATGTACAATTGTATTGAATAATTGTTGATGCAATATTGTGCCGGTATAAGAAGTATATATAAGAGCTAAGCCGCACTTGACCCTGCCTTATTACAAACCGAGTATGAGTCATAATCCTAATACAAGTTGTATTCTAACAAACGCCACCCACAAACCAACACCACTAGTGGCTACGTCGAGGAGGAGGGTGGGCAGCATATCCATCATTCGAAGTCGGCATCGAAGCCTCCACCACACTGACGCCATCAGAAACTGGAACTACCATATATATGCGCTAGTGGCCGAGGATCGGGACACCCCCCCATCTAACCACCGAATCGACAACCGAAGGTGGCTAGGGTCCATGACCTCACCAACAGGAGGTGAAGATTGTGGCTTCGCTCATTGGTCGCCTCTCTCTTCTACTCCCTCCGTCCGGAAATACCTGTCATCGAAATGGATATAAAGGGGTGTATCTAGAACTAAAATACATCTAAATACATTCCCTTTTATTCATCTTGATGACAAGTATTTCCGGACGGAGGGAGTACAATATAGCCAACTTAGATCTAATTGGCCTATGTCCGGCTAGGTACCTAACTTGAAGTTAAGTTTCTCTTGTGTTAAACTACTATTTGATCATATTTCACTTACACATGGACTTCAATATAAATATGAAGTCAGTTTTTTAGGGCTAAAAACATGACACCCTCAAGTACATCGGATATTTACGCTACATGGCAATTTTCACCATAAAAACTTGGCAAATCCTACACACAAATATGACATTTTTTTATCTATTTTCACATGGTAAATCTGGTTGTCAGATTTTAAACATTTTCACTACATAGACCATCGTTGTATATTTACTTATTTAGGGAACAATCATCGTCCATGAAACTACGCCAATATTCGAACATCTGCGTGTCGCGCGCTCGCGCATAGCTCTGTCACATGTCTGTTTCTCCTGCTGCCTGGCATCACAGCCGTCCATCGAGCCGCCGATCCAGCCGCCCATTGCCCGTTCACGCGGATCGACGGGCCCACCCCCCTCTTCCTTGCCCTCCCCCTCCTGTATAAATACTCCGCCCCTCGTCTCCTCCTCCATTAACCCACCCGGCAATCTCCAGCCAAGCAATCCCCACACATCTGTCCACTCCCCGAATCCTCTCCTCACCACCAGCACAGCAGCTCGCCATGGACGCCTCAGCCACCGTAGCCACCGGGAAGGGGAAGAAGGGCGCGGCCGGGCGCAAGGCGGGCGGCCCCAGGAAGAAGTCCGTGTCGCGGTCCGTCAAGGCCGGGCTCCAGTTCCCCGTCAGCCGCATCGGGCGCTTCCTCAAGAAGGGCCGCTACGCGCAGCGCGTCGGCTCCGGCGCCCCCGTCTACCTCGCGGCCGTCCTCGAGTACCTCGCCGCCGAGCTGCTGGAGCTCGCGGGCAACGCCGCCAAGGACAACAAGAAGAGCCGCATCATCCCCCGCCACCTGCTGCTCGCCGTCAGGAACGACCAGGAGCTCGGCAGGCTGCTCGCCGGCGTCACCATCGCCCACGGCGGCGTGATCCCCAACATCAACCCGGTGCTGCTCCCCAAGAAGACCGCCGAGAAGTCCCCCAAGGAGCCCAAGTCGCCCAAGAAGACCGCCAAGTCCCCCAAGAAGGCGTAGGGGACCATTGCTTAGTTATGTCGGAGTAGCTGGGATGGATGTATGGGTGTGCTTCAGCTCGAAGCAGAGTGTTCTTGTTGTGTCGTTGTATCTTCTGATCTGTGAATTCAATGGAACAATGAGTTGCTTTGATGTTTTGTTCGTTTGCCCATTGTTGTCCCTATGCTCAGATTTGCATCTGTAGGCGTGGGTTTGCCACTCATGTCCTGTGAATTTCATCCAGATCCAGGGGCTTGGGCGGTCAGTTGCGAAGGTAGGTGGGAATCGACCTCCTTGGCGGGTGTTTGAAATATTTGGCTATCGGATTTCCCGCTCAAATTTCGTAATAGCACTTGTTTAACAATTATCGCAAAATTTCATAATAGCCATTTTCCCGCTCGAGTTTCGTACAGCAGCCAAAAATTTTGGACGAAATTTCGTGTTGGCGGCGAAATTTCCCACTCGTTTTGGATTCAGTTTTGGGAGTTTGGCGGGCGACTGAAAACCTTGTCCTCGCGTTCCCGCCATCTGTGTTGTTTGGAGCTTCTAGATCCTACGTCGTGGTGGGCTGCGCAACCAATTTCTGGACGGATAGCTGCATAAATGGCAGATGAAAGAACGGAATTGTCTAAAAAAAAGATGAAAGAACGGAAGATGCTTTGGTATATTGTGCACGTTTGTGCTAAGCCCAGCAAAGATGCACGCCGGGAGCTGCAGGCAAGCTACAAATCATAACACATGCAATACAAGTTTATGTTTTTAATCCAAAGACTCTAATCTGACACGGCTGCTCTATTTCAATTCTGAAGTTACTTCTGGTTCCTGGACAGAGCATGCCTTCCAAAATCGATTCAGCCAAAAAGACTAAACCGATGATGGTCACGCAATGCACTATTGCGCCTTTCTTCATCACAGTTTCACGGGGCACCCTACGTTTGTTCCAGTTTCAGTCAGCAGACGTGTGGACAATTCAATTGCGTCTTAAAGCACAAAAGCATATATGAAGTGTCCACTGAAATGACGTCCGCAAGCTATAAACATTCAGAATTCTATTTTCCTGCTCCGATCACACAGCTGCATGTTACATTTGAATACAACGGGATCACAGTGTACAACCTCTCATTGCACATGCATATAAGGCTCATCTTCTTATTACAAACAAATATCAAGTGTTTGATTTCTCAGACACTGAATTGGCTAACTACCAGTACAGAGTATATGATATTAGCATTACAACACTGTGTTTCCCCTTGTCTTCCTAAAAAAGTACAACATGGCACACCAATAAGCCCAGATCACATAACATGTGGGCTCAGCAATAGCTACTCTATATCCAAACCTGGATCAGTTATAGGGCATCGCTTCGTTGTGTCAGTTCAGAGTGAATCCTCACCCTTGCTATTTCACAAACTAGTTCAGAGTGAATACCCCAGTTCTTCGGCAAGTAACTATTTCTTTGCCTTCTTCGCTCTCTTTGTTGTTTGGGTTTTCCTTGTTCCCTTCTTAGCAACCTTTGCCTTCTTCTGTCCCTTAGCCTATTACCACAAAAAATATTTCAAGTTTGCCATCAGAAACTCGATGACATTGCGATGTGGTAACAGAGTAGTAGTCTTTCATACTTCCATGATACTTGCTTGTTAATGACTAACATGGTCTGGCAGAGCTACTCATCAGCCATCAAGGCTTCAGAGATACACAGCTCGAGAAAACTTTTGGATGTGTTGCTATGGTCTTAACTACTCGATATAGGGCATGGAAATGCCAAGCAAAGAAAGAAGTCAGTCGGTCATGGTGAATGCAATAAAGGGCATGACAACAGGATATGAGCAAGTACTACAAAACGTAAGTCCTTAAATGTCCATCAAAAGTTGAAATGTTTATTTTTTGGCAAACAAGATGCAGTGTATATAATTTCCACAAGGCAACACTTCCAATGGTCAAGTACCTGGTTACGCAATTAAAACCCAGACAACACAGCTATGCTCCTAAGCTCAAATGGGGTCTGAGAAGTTGGAAATATGCTGAAGTAACCGATGATGTTCATGCTTTGCATTAACGTGTGTAATAAACAGTTCAACACTAGGGACATGTAAGTATCTGAATACAATGGATCAATCCAAAGAAATTAAAAAACTGCAGATCAACAAAAAGAGAGGCAAGAAACCACACCGCTGGCTTCACGGCTGCTTTCCTTTTGGTTTTCCCCTTAGGTTGATCTTCACTCTCATTGTTTGGATCATTCTGAGAAGCGTTAAGTTCATGAAGCCTATCACCCTCTCCATCTGAATCAAATGTGAATCCATCAAGGGTACCTATAATAGAGGATACCGATTGTGAGAAAAACAACTATTTTTAGCAGGCAATGTCTCATAACAATAGGTCAATAGGTACACAATTTCACACTAAGACCATAATTGCAAAAATAGCTTGGATGAAGACTTCTCCCAACTAGTTAAGAACTTAAGATGTTAACACAAGAAATTCAATAGCAACAAACTGTTGTCTGCTGATTACAACTGACAGCAGATAGCCCAGCAAGACAAAAGACTAACCTTCCATCATAGTCTCTGATTCAAATAAATTGGAGTGAGGTTCCAACTGAATGAAGTCAGTCATGATAGCCTCAATCTACAAAGGAAGAGGAGAATTGAAGTAGGCAGTTGCATCCATTGAAACAGAATGCAACTAATACATCGTCAAATTTACTAGTGAAAATGGGGCTTTAGGTGATAGAAGTGTTGGTTCCACGGAGAAGTTAAATACACATATATAACTCATGTTATGGTCGACAAACCTTTGCTTCTGTTTGTCCCACGCTGACCTGAAAGAAAAGAGAATGCACAGAGGAATAAGAAACATACCTAAAAGCACAACTGCACTCAAATTTGGATGTAACTTACAACACAAAATGTCCTGGATGGCACTATAGTTGATTTGTACACAGTTCCTGTATGAGCACAACAAGAAAGAAGATATTAAATCGTTTGGAACATTGCAAGGAGAAGCAGTTTTCAAATAACTCATCTGTTAATACAGATAAAATTAATGAAAAACGGAAATCAAATAAAGTACATACATGTTTACACAATAATGAAAGTAACCTGGCAGTACCTTTCAGGTCCAGTAACAAATCATGATTTCCAGTCGGACCATTTGAAATTACTATCCTGCCGACAGCTCCAATATCTCCGCTCAAGTCTATCGAGTCACCATCACATTCAACCAATGCCTAGAATAAAAGATGATTATAAGCTTGAGGGAGTACTAATAACAAAGTCAAGGTATGCGCTACTCTAGAGATTGTGTAATAATCTCTTCCAGGCAATCCATATATTCCAAAAGGCAAGATGTCAATATATTCCAATTTAACACACATTACACATATTTGTCTGTTTTCACGACTAATTTTCATAACCAGTACTTACGCAAACTCCTATTACGTCCTGTCAGGGGACAAGTACATGTAGCATAGAGAAACATCAAAGTCTGGCAAAATCTCATAATCATGATTGCTCTTCTATTGATTGTAACATATGTTTCTCTTTAATTCCCTGGATGCTAATTAGACAGCTTTCTCACAAAGAAAATACAAGCCACATAACAAGATGGATGTTCATGGTACTTCAGACTGCTGGTTGCAGACATTGAACTTTTTATGATGAAAAATCTTTGCAATTAAGCAGTACTAGTGTGGCCATTAGAACTTATCATACCTTTGAACGTTGAACTTTATCAGCAATGGTCAATGGCAACCTCTGGGAGACCTGAAATTCAGAATGTATATTCTGTAAAAAAACTGGGGTCTATCACTATTTACAGAAATAACAAACCACGGCACAGAATACCACAACACTTGGTAGGAATCAGCTGGAGCTTGACAAGTACAATTTAACGCATAATCAGTGTTATGAAGTTAAACACATAGGAAGACGTGCAAGGGGAGGCGGGGGGTATCTTACAGAATTATCCACAAGCTTGTCCTGCATCTTTTCCTCGTTAGCTTCATCTTCGGGTTGTTCCAAGGTATCTATGTTTGTTTGACCATGAAACAGTAATTACACGTCACTGGAAGTCTGGAATATTCTAAGTCACTAACTAGAATGGGAGCCTTCTCATTAGTCTTACCGTCTCTTTTCGCAGGAACTTTTCTTACAGCAACATTTGTTTTTTTACCCTTAGATTGCAGACCATCTTTTTTCCTGGTATTGGCAAGTGAGTCCTCTTCTTCATCAGCGTCACCAGCCCTTGAAGGGCTGTTTCCAGGAGAAGCTTCCGAATCAGATGAGAGCATCAACTTCTTCCTCGGAGCCTATACGAAGAGATTTTGGTATAGATATTAACGATAAAGTTATGAAAACAGGTGCTTGCAACTGGTACATGTTCCCTCAAAATCCTAGTACATGCATTGAAGTTATAGCTACTGATCCTCAACACCAACCAAACAAGTTAGAAAAGCCTAAAGATAAGGTACCTTTTCTTCTTGATTAGATGGAGCAGTTCTTGTAGGGCTATTTCCACGAGAACAATCGGAATCAGAAGAAAGCATCACCGGTGCAGTACTTGGTGCCTGTATCCAAAAGAGAAGTGCCATTCATATGTGTGTAGCCGTGACTAACAACAATGTAATTGCGAAACAAGCGCTATCCACTTATATAGAACATTGGTCTTGGCAAGAACGCGACACAATAACGGAAAGCCAAAGTAGATCAAGAACAACATACTGGCTTTCCCCAAAGCCGACTGCCACCAAGATGAAAGATAGCATCAGTTATATGAATCGGCGACAGGGCAGGATAAGAGGAGAATAACATATGCTAGAAATGGTGGCCGTCTGCAACACAGCACAAGCTGTTCTAAGGATTTGCTGTAGGGCTCAATTCCTAACTCAAATCTGCACCGGCGCAACGGGCACATACATCAACACAGTAAGCAGCAAAGCGGCACTAATCCGTGTACGCACCCAGCCCATAAATATATTCTGCAACAAATCTACGTGCAGGCTGTTCCCCTAAAGACAAAAAACTCATTCGCAGCAGTAAGCCAGTCGGAGTCGCCATCTTAACGGGGAGGATTTGAGGCAGAAGTTTGAGTAGGGAAGGTGAGATGGATACCTTGAAGGCAGTAAGCCAGTCGGGGTCACCATCTTCGTCCGACATTCCTACCGCCGCCGCCTCCGGCTGATTAGGGGAACGGCAAGTGACACTCCGAACAAACTCTAGGCCCACCCGAGATTTGGAAGGTTTAGGCGCAGGATTTAGGGGGCTGTGCCGTCGGGAACGAAGCGGAAGCCCTGCTTCCACCGTGCGGCCGAGCCCTTTGCCGTTCGAGGCGGAGCTTCTGCTACTAGACGCTGGGGCTCCGACCAAATCACGCCGCCGCCGCCGTCGTGGAAGGTTGGGGAGAAGGGTGTCGGCTCGGAGGATTTCGCGGCGGCAGGGGGGCTTGAGGAGAGAGGCGAGGCGGAGAGGCGCTGGTACGCGGCGGCGCGGGAGATCGCCGGAGGCTGCCACGGTGCTGGGAGTCGGCGGCGGTGGCGATTTGGGGAAGGAGAGAGAGGCGTCGGGGAGAGAGACTGCGGCCTGCGGCCGGGTTAGGAACTTAGGATGGCCTAAGCAGGCTGAGCCGAGTGCGGCGCGAACTTTGCGCGGCCCAAATTTATTCCAGTTCGGGCTGTGTGACCCAGGAAAAATACCAGCCCGAGACCAACCCGGTTTAAATGTTTCGCTGAAAAGGTTTTCCTCCAAAACATCTTAATAAAAAAAATCCCCGAAACACTCTATGGAGTTCCTGGAAAGCTTTCTAAATTATTATGAAGCAGAAAACATACTTATGACAGGAAATAAACATCTTTGTTATTTTTATATAAATCACTGTGCATTGTGTGATGTCTCCTTTTCTTCCTCTCGGCCTTGTTGTGGCCAAATCGAAGGTGATTGGGTTTCGGTTGAACGTCTGCATCTTCCATTTCTGGCAATTCTACGTGCTAGTGATGATACCTAACTGTTTCAATTCCCAGGACGGAGAAAGTCAACATCGTCCTATGTGATGATGGGGTTGGTGCTGAGTTGAAGCCTGTTGTAGGATTAGGGCCCAATTGCCAATCTAAGTCCTATGTATAGGGTCCTTTTTGTAATATCAAAGGTCTAGGTAGCAATTTCTTATTTCTTTTGAGTCGTTGCATCAACCATAGTTCGCCTCTGTTTAATATTTAATGCAACTCTGCTCACCCGCAAAAAAAAAAATCTGGTCGACCCTTCTCTTAATAAAAAAACACTCTAACTCGTTTAGAGGAGACTGGACACTAATGGGAGTAAACATCTCAAGGGCTTCTTCTGTACCATCAACAATGGTATATACTAGAAGAGTTGGACGTGCTTTGCTGTGTCATTGGTGTTGTTGGGTTTTCTAAAAAAATACTCACTGTGTTTCAAAATATTAGATGTATTACTTTTTTAAAAAAGTCAAACCTTTTTAAGTTGAACCATATTAGTAGAGAAATATATCGGAATTCATAGTATCAAATTGGTATAATTAGATTCATCACGAAATGAATTTTCATATTTTTTGTTTAATATTGTGGATGTCGGTAATTTTGGCTCTGAACTTGGTCAAAGTTAAATGAATTTGACTTTCCAAAAAACTAATACCTTTTATATTTTGGAATTGATGGAATATTTAGTTTGAGGGGCAATGAGATGATGGAGTGTTTTTTTATAATACAATATTTGGTGGGTCTTTCTGGGTGTGATTCTATGTTGTCCGCTAATAAACCCATATTGATGTGGGGAAAATTCAGCATCGATAGCTGCATGTATTATGTTGGTGCTACAATATCACATGGTGATATTTCTTTTTTCTAGGTGGTGGGAAGAAGCACATGATTGATATGTTTTGGTAGGCCAGTTTGCCGCTGATTGATTTGAAAAATCATTGGCCCGACCAAAATCGTAAATCAAATCCAAAATTGAACACCTCTACTGAATTGAAGAGTTTCAAAATTAAGAAATATAATGAATTAAAATAATTAAATGAGAGAGCTCCTTGAGAAATTGTTGACCCAGTCAAAATTAGTGACTCAATTTTAAATCGAAGACCTCAATTAAGTGTGAGGAGTTAAAAATTAGAAAGCACGGTCTATAGTATGAAACAATTAAATGAGATAGCTTTGAGAAATTATTGACCCGGTCAAAATCGAATGACCCAATTTCAAGTGTAAACCTCAATTGATTGTGAGGCTTTTAAAATTAGAGAGCTTAGTGTTATAGAGCGATCGCCAGGCTGATTTCCATGCATATGACATTTGACGTGTTGACAATAGAAAATACAGTTTAGCAGTCAGTTGTGTCTAATCTCTATTTTTTTTACTCAAAAAGAACCTAAGGTGCCATCTTTCACCCACTTTTCTCCCCATTATCCCTTCGTCCAATCTCTCTCCTACACCCAACCGTTTCATCGATTTTTTCAGGCGCGTTCGCTACCCCACCAATCTACTATCTAAACTGATTTATACCACATGGATCTATTTAAATCGATTTCTGTCTGCCAAATCAGATCAGCGTTTGCTATATTTGATAACATTTATATGGGCACCAATCTACTATTTGAACCAATTTATACCGCATCGATCTATTTTAACCGATTTCTATCTGCCAAATCAGATCAATCTTTGCTATATTTGATAATATTTATATGGGAAGGAATCGATCAATCTCTAATTAATCTCTACACATATTTGGTGGCACCACATATCAGGCATTACATAATATATATGTGCGTGTATCACAGTATAATTAATGACTCTTTAATTATTGACAAATATCTATATCTTTGTTTTTCAGGCGCAACACAAGGACATTCACCTAGTGATAAACAAACATTTCTCATATCTATATCTACTCGTGCATATATATCTATATATAGATATAGATATATAGATATACGGAAGATTGACCGAGTAGATATATGCACTCCATATATATATAGTGATATCTATATCTACTCGTGCATTAGTGTACGATGAAAAGATATGATAAGAATTGATTAATCTCCCCCTTGACCAAAGAACCGCTCTCACGCGTATATATATACTACGAACACCATCATAGAGCACACAAAGCATCCATTGACCAAAAAGACAACACCGTCTAGAAGAAGAGGATTAATTAGCTAGCCAGTCATTCGCCGCGGCACATGCCAGGAACAACACAGTTTCTGTGCTTGGTCGTAGCTCTTCTGGTCATGTCGGCCTCCCTGTCATGCAATGCCAACCGTATGTAGAGTAGTATTTCTTACTACGTGATGCTTCATTCTTTCATTCTTTCTTTCATATGAAACACACACGCACTAACTGTTCGTAGTTCCTTTTGTGCGTGTGTGTGCGTGCATGCAGACACGTACCGTGAATCTATGTGGGAATCCAAGAGACAGGTGCATGATTTTGGCGGGCACAACTGCCAAAACACCTGTGTAAGAAAAAGCACAGATACTGACATATACTGTGAATATATGTGGGAATGCAACAAACCGGTGCATGATCATGACCAGCGCAAGTGCCGAAACTTCTGCGTAAGCAAAGGCTACGACTACCTCGGGAGCTATTGTGAGCACCACCCCTACCCGTATTGCTGTTGCCATAAGTAATCTGAATTCGATGACTTTGGGGTGATATCTGGATGATGATGCTTGTCATGTGCTACTTAAAAAGCTATAGTTGTTTGTGTATGGAGGAAATATGCTCTAGAGACAATAATAAAGTTGTTATTTATATTTCTTTATATCATGAATATGGCTTAAGGCCATCTAATACGATAACAGCGGAAGACTTGAAAAATAAAATGAGTCCATCAACTCCAACAACATCACTGAGTGAAAGACAACGACATATAGCTCCTTACACGTCATCTGAAAAGTCTGCAGCATGAACGTTGCAGCCCGAAATGGCTCAGCACATGAAATATGCTGGCAAAGCAACACAAGAGAATAACAAACAAAATAATTGCTATCACTACATGCATATATGGCTGGTGGAGGCTGTATGGTTAATATGTTTTTGCGAAAAGCCAATTTTTCCCTACAACAAAGGAATAAATTTATTTAACTATCATGATAGTTGTTAAACATTGAGAAGGTTCCTCCAACTCAATCCCAATTAAACATCATCATTAAACCCAATCAAATTATATTAAGAGTGATGAGATCAATCATGATAATCCAAGAACCAGATACTCAAGATGTCCATAACCGAGGATACGGCTAACCATGATTAGTTTATACACTCTGCAGAGGTTTGCGCATTTTTCTCCACAAGACTCGAATACATTCATGGTCGGAGATTCGAGACACAGTCTTTATGAAGCATTAACTCTCTACTCTGGGTAGACTATACCACCTACAACCCACTACATCTGCTAGTCTATCTCTTCAAGAGCTTCACGCAACTTACTCAACTATGCTAGAGCCCATAATAGCTTATGACTGCACACGAAAGTTTCTAGTATGAAAAATCTTATGATCCCTTTAAGCCTGGGTGGCGGGCGGTAGGATGATCACACGGGTCCTCCGGAATATCCTAGGACAACACTGGGTTCTCCAGGTGCCCACAAGCAATCCACCCAGATGTGTATTCAAGTTGCCACCTTAAGTTGAACCATTAATTAACAAGCTCACATCTGTCATGAAAACTCTCAAACCCAATCCACGTCTACGAGCATAGCATAGCAATAATAAGCAACGTAGAAGTAACTCACAAGGTTTGAAAAATAAACAGGTGAATAGGTACTACCTCAACTACTTCCCCAAACCCACAATTTAATCAGATCCTAATCATGCAAATGTCTGAGGATTGATCTAATGCAATAAAACTGGGTAGTAAAAGGATATGATCAAAGTGTTACTTGCCTTGCTGATGATCCGTGAAACATAGAGACTCGTAGTAGCACGCTTCGCACTTCGGGTACTCTTTCACAAACAAACAAGCATACAATAAGCACTCAACTAGAAGCACGGGTAAAACTCAAACAAAAGATCTAACCAGAAAGTTCAACTTAGGAACTCCGGTTTACAAAAAGAATCAAATCAAACGAAGTAACGGAACTCAAACTACGAAAGAAACAAGATCCGTTTACTAATCTGAACTTAAGTCAAATTTTACAGTAGCAAAAACTTGTTCAAGTTAGTTAAACAGAAAGAGGGCTTCAAGACGAAGATCTAGGCGCTTGAATCGCCTCATTCCGACTAACGAGCGAAAAATTATACTAGAACGAAGATTAGGGCAGAAATCGCGATCGAAAATAATCGCGGAAAAACCCTGGAAAAAGAAAACTGACGAACAGGCTAACGAACAAACGCTCGTTGTCTGCGGTTAACGAGTGAAAACCGTTGGTTAAAACGAACGTACGAACGGGTGTTCTCTAAATAAATAAACCAGGAAAAACTGATCTAAATAAATAAAAAAACCAGGGTTTTGAAAAAATAATAATAAACCAATCGGTTTTCCAAAGAAAACCGGCGGCGGCGGCAACTACCTCGGCGAGATCGGCGGCGAGGTCTGCGGCGGCTCCGGCATCGGCGGCGAGGGGCAACGGCGACGGCGGGGCTCGGGACAGGCGGCGACGGCGACGCTGGGGGGGCGGCATCGCGGGCGGCGGCGCGGCGAGGCTCCGGCGGCGGCAGCGGGTTCGGGCGGGGTGGCTGCGGCTCGGGCCTCCGTGGCTTATAAGGGCCGTCCGGGCTAGTGTCCAGGTCGGACACGACCCGGTTAGGTCGGTTGATTTTTTTTAAAATAATTCCGCTTGGAAAAACAAAGAAAAGAAATACTAAACGGACTCCAAAAATTCTGAAATAAATTTTTCTCGTCCTCTAAAAATCTAACGGACAAGGTGAACATTTATTTGGGCCTCTAATGTAATTTTGAAAAACGCATATTTTTCCTAATTCAAATAAAATTTTGATAAAAACTCCGAATAAAATCTTATTTGATTTTAACATTAAATATCCAATATTTCTTTATTTTGGGAAAGTCATTTTATCCCCTCTCTTTTTATTTTCATAAAAGAAATATTCGAAGATAAAATAATTAAAATCAAACGATCCTCTTTTTTCAAAATTTGAGAAAACTCAAATATGAAAATAACGAAATCCCCAACTCTCTCCGTGGGTCCTTGAGTTGCGTAGAATTTCTAGGATCAAACCAAAATGCAATGAAATGTGATATGCAATGATGATGTAATGCATAACATTCCAAATTGGAAATTTGGGATGTTACAAACCTACCCCCCTTAAGATGAATCTCGCCCTCGAGATTCGGGTTGGCTAGAAAATAGGTGAGGGTGATCCTTCCGTATTCTTCCTCTCGTTCTCAGGTGGCTTCATCCTCAGTATGGTGGCTCCACTGAACTTTACATAACTCGATAACCTTGCTGCGTGTGACTCGGCTGGCAAAATCAAGAATCTTGTCTGGTTTCTCCTCGTAGGTCAAGTCGCTATCCAACTGAATCACTTCCAGTGGCACTGTATCTCTGAATATCAGCCATCTCTGCGTGACACTTCTTCAACTGAGAAACGTGGAACACATCGTGAACTCCTGACAATCCTTCGGCAATCCCAACTTGTACGCAACTTCTCCCATATGTTCCAAAACTTTGTATGGTCCCACAAAACGTGGCGCTAACTTTCCCTTAACTCCAAAACGCTTCACTCCTCGAAGTGGTGATACTCGAAGATACACTCTGTCTTCGACTTCGTAAACTGTCTCCTTGCGCTTAGAATCCGCATAGCTCTTTTGCCTGGACTGGGCTACCTTGAGTCTACCGCGTATCAGTTTAACCTTCTCTTCAGACTCTTTAATCAAATCTGGTCCAAACAACTGACGGTCTCCAATTTCATCCCACAACAGTGGTGTCCTGCACCTCCTTCCGTACAATGCTTCGAAAGGGGCCATCTTCAAACTGGCTTGATAGCTGTTGTTGTAAGAGAACTCTACATAAGGCAAATTGTCGTCCCAACGAGATCCATAGTCTAGCGCACAAGCTCTCAACATATCCTCCAAAATCTGATTGACTCTCTCAGTCTGTACATCTATCTGCGGATGAAAAGTTGTACTGAACTCTAGCCTGGTTCCCAAAGTCTCATGCAACTAATTCCAAAACTTTGAGGTAAACTGGGTTTCTCTATCTGATACAATGGTCCTTGGAACTCCATGCAGACAAACGATTCTGGTCATGTAAATCTTTGCCAACTTAGCACTGGTGTATGTGGTCTTCACTGGGATGAAATGAGCTACTTTTGTCAAAGATTGACTACAACCCATATCGAGTCATAGCCTGAACGAGTTTTGGGCAATCCCGTGATAAAGTCCATGCCTAGTTTATCCCACTTCCATTCGAGTATCGGCAATGGCTGTAACAATCCCGCTGGCTTCTGATGTTCTGCCTTCACTCTCTGACATACATCACAAACTGCTACATACTCCGCAACATCCTTCTTCATTCCGGTCCACCAGAAACTATCCTTCAAATCCAGATACATCTTGATATTTCCTGGGTGAATCAAATATGGTGAATCATGGGCCTCTTGTAGAATCAACTTCCTGATCTCCGGATCATTTGGCACATATACGCGGTCTTCAAACCATAGGGTATCGTGCTCATCCTCACGAAATCCTTTAGCTTTTCCTTTGCTCATCCTCTCTTTTATCTCAGCAATCTCCTTGTCCGTCTTCTGAGCTTCTCTGATCTTATCCATCAAAGTAGACTGAATCTCCAATGTTGTTACATAACCCCTCGGAACTATTTCCAAGCATAGCTCATGAAGATCCTCTGCTAACTCCTTGGGTAACTTTCTGGTCATGAGTGTATTGACATGACTCTTGCGGCTAAACGCATCGGCTACTACGTTAGCCTTTCCGGGATGATAATGTAACTTCATATCATAATCCTTGATGAGCTCCAACTATCTCCTTTGCCTGAGATTCAACTCCTTCTGCGTGAAGATATACTTCAAACTCTTGTGATCCGTGTACACCTCACAATGATTTCTGATGAAAAAAATGTCTCTATGTCTTCAACGCATGCACTACGGCTGCTAACTCCAAATCATTGGTAGCATAATTTAACTCATGGGGTTTAAGCTGTCGTGAGGCATAAGATACAACTCTTCCTTCCTGCATAAGCACTGCTCCAAGTCCTCGACGAGAAGCGTCGCAATACGCATGGTAATCCTTGCGTTGATCTGGAAGAATCAACACTGGAGCTGTAACCAAGCGTTTCTTCAACTCCTGAAAACTGGCCTCACATTCCTCAGTCCATTTAAACTTGGTGTCCTTCTTCAACAACTCTGTCATGGGCTTTGCAATCTTCAAGAAATTCTTGATGAACCTCCGGTAGTATCCTGCAAGTCCAAGAAAACTCCGGATATCTCCAACTAACATGGGTGCTTTCCAATTTGTCACAGTGATGACCTTGGTAGGGTCTACGGCTATTCCTTCTCCGGATATAACATGTCCTAGGAATCCAACTTCCTTCAACCAAAACTCACACTTGCTGAACTTGGCGTATAACTGATGTTCTCTAAGCTTTCCAAGTACCAAACGCAAATGCTTCTTATGCTCCCCTTCATTCTTCGAATAAACCAAAATATCATCAATGAACACCACGACGAACTTATCCAAAAACTCCATAAACACCTTGTTCATCATGTTCATAAAATATGAAGGTGCATTAGTCAGACCAAATGACATAATGGTATACTCATATAGCCTGTACCTTGTGGTAAAAGCTGTCTTAGGTATATCCTGCTCTCGAATCTTCAGCTGGTGGTACCCTGATCGCAGATCGATCTTGGAAAATACCTTAGCTCCTTGCAGTTGGTCAAACAAGTCCTTGATCATCGGCAGTGGGTACTTGTTCTTGATCGTCACCTCATTCAGTCCTCAATAATCAACAACCATCCTCAACGATCCATCCTTCTTCTCCACTAGAAGTACTGGTGATCCCCAAGGTGAAGAGCTTGGGAGAATATAGCCTCTATCCAGTAACTCCTTAATCTGCTTCTTAATTTTCTCTAAATCCTTAGCGGGCATCCTGTACGGTCTCTTAGATATTGGCCCTGTGCCTGGCAAAAGCTCAATCAGAAACTCAATGTCTCTATCTGGTGGCATGCCTGGCAACTCTTCTGGAAATACATCCTGGAAATCCTTCACTACTGGTACTTCCTCGTGTACAACTCCTGATAAGGAGTTCACTTGAGTCCTATTCGGCACATGCCAGGATACATACTTGATCCTTCTTCCTTCTGGGGTGGTAAGCAAAATCGACTTACTGGCGTAGTCAATGTTCCCTCCATACTTCGATAACCAATCCATGCCTAATATCACATCCAGTCCCTGTGACTCCAATACTATTAGGTCTGAGGGAAACAGGTAGTTACCAATCCTTAATGGTAACCGATCACACCAAAGGTCAGCCATATACTCTGCTCTTGGCGAGGTTACTAACATGGGTGTCCTAAGGGTTTGGGTTGGCAGTTTAAACTTATCCATAAATCCCCTTGATATGTATGAATGCGGTGCACCAATATCAAAAAGAACGATTGCAGTAAATGACTTAATCATAAACTTACCTATTACTGCATCGGGTTGCGCTTCAATCTCCTCCACGCTAACGTGGTTCACTTGTCCCCTGTTGAAAGGGTTGGGCTTCTTCCCAGAGCTTCCATTGCCATTTCCATTGTTTGCTTCAGAACATTCTGTGGCATAATGTCCATTCTTCCCGCACTTGAAACAAGTAATGTGACTTAGATCCTTCTTGGCGGGCGTTGCAGGGTTGGTACGGTTTTGACCGTTGCTTCCTCCATTACCATTTCCATTCCTGGGGCCACTATGGTTGTGCGTAATCCCTCCATTGTGGTTGTGACCTCCATGGTTATGCTGAAGGGGTCCTCCCGAGTTTGGGGTAAAACGGGGTCTCTGCTGAGCTCCAGAATTATACTTCCCGTGTCCATACTTCCTCTTATGGTTGTCAATCTGCTGCTGCTTCCCTTCAATCATGAGAGCTCTATCTACCAAAGGTTGCTACCATCAACTGCATGCTCAGCTCATCATTTAGTCCCTCCAGAAACTTCTCCTGTTTAGCTGCATCTGTAGCAACGTCATCTGGGGCATAACGTGCTAGCTTACAAAAGTCATCCACATACTGGCCAACGGTGCGTCCTCCTTGGCATAAGTTGCGAAACTCACGCTTCTTCATGGCCATAGCTCCTGCTGATACATGGGCAGTGCGAAGAGCCTGCTGAATGGTCCCATGTAACAGTGTTGATGGGATAGGTGACAGTGTAATTCTCCCACCATGCTGCTGCGGGTAGCGGGCGTTTACTGTGGCCATTCCCCATCTCTTCTGATTAATGGCGCACAGATTCTGAGGGGGGAGGGCCGCCTGCTAGGAGTCGGCCTCCCCCACGCCGGCTGGTCAGGGCCTGTCGTCTTATGGCTTCTCACAGGCAGGTAGGGCCCGCCGCCTGTAGGCCGTATCGACAGCCTGTAGTGGGATCATGGCTCCTCCTGCCATGGGCTGCATGGCAACAGTGCTGCGCCGGGCGGAGGACGTCTGCCCGGTACGTAGCACTGCGACCACGCTCAACCCTGGATTCAGGGGTGGCAGGCTATACTGTAGCCATGCCCCGTCTACTCATAGTAATGAGGTGCAAACTTTCAGGGAGAGAGGGGGTCTGACTATCAGGAGCCGGCTGAGGGAGTCCTGGATTAGGGGGTCCTCGGACGGCAGGACTATATCCTTCGGCCGGACTGTTGGATTATGAAGATACAAGATTGAAGACTTCGTCCCGTGTCCGGGAGGGAATCTCCTTTGCGTGGAAGGCAAGCTTCGCAATTCGGATATGAAGATCTCCTCCCTTGCAACCGACTTTGTGTAACCCTAGCCCCCTCCGGTGTCTATATAAACCAGAGGGTTTAGTCTGTAGGACAACAATAATCATAATCATAGGCTAGCTTCTATGGTTTAGCCTCTACGATCTCGTGGTAGATCAACTCTTGTAACACTCATATCATCAAGATCAATCAAGCATGACGTAGGGTATTACCTCCATCGAGAGGGCCCGAACCTGGGTAAACATTGTGTCCCCTGCCTCCTGTTACCATCCACCTTAGACGCACAGTTCGGGACCCCCTACCCGAGATCCGCCGGTTTTGACACCGACATTGGTGCTTTCATTGAGAGTTCCACTGTGTCGTCACCATAAGGCTTGATGGCTCCTTCGATCATTGGCAACGATGTGATCCAGGGTGAGGTTTTTCTCCCCAGACAAATCTTCGTATTCGGCGGCTTCGCACTGCGGGCCAACTCGCTTGGCCATCTGGAGCAGATCAAGAGCTACGCCCCTGGCCGTCGGGTCAGGTTTGGAAACTTAAACTATATCACCGACATCCGCGGAGACTTGATCTTCGACGGATTCGAGCCCGTGTCAGGTGCACCGCACAAGCACGACGAGCATGACCTAGCTCCGCCGCCGGGCAGTGTTCGGGAGGTCACACCTGTGGCTACTCCGACCCTCAATTCGGAGCAAATCGTGCCGTCCGAGGACGGGTGGATGGACCCCGCCACGGAGGCCGCACACCCAGCGGCGATAGAGCCGAATACTGATTTCACCTCCTGTGAGACCTGTGTTGCCGGACCCTTGGATTTGTCCCCGGCCACAGGCTCCGAGCCACCTGTGTCCGTGCCTATCGAATCTAATTGGGAACCGATCATGGAGTTCACCTCCGCGGATATCTTTCAACACTCGTCCTTGGGCGACGTGCTAAATTCATTAAGGTCTCTCTCCTTGTCAGGAGGCCCTTGGCCAAACTGTGTCCGGCTCGAGTGGGAAGCGGACGACAAAGAAATTCGTCCCTCACCCACCACCCACTTAATAGCCACTGTCGATGACTTAACCGACATGCTTGATTTCGGCTCCGAAGACATCGACGGTATGGACGACGATGCAGGAGAAGAACAGGAACCACCGCCCACAGGGCACTGGATAGCCACCTCATCATATGATATATACATGGTGGACACCCGCAAAGAAAGCAATGGCAATAAGGCAACGGAGGATAATCCCCTCGAGAAGCAATCTAAGCACCGGCGTCATCAGCGTCGCTCTAAGCCCCACCATAGCAAAAGCAGCGATACCGGCACAAGAGACAATAATACTGCGGACAGTGCCGAAGACAATCCCCTCCAGCCAGGCTTCGAGCGGGAGGATGGGCAAGCTAGCCCTAAGGAACAGGCGGCAGACGGAGAATCAGCGGATGACAATTACATGCCTCTCTCCGATGACGAGGCGAGCCTCGGCGATGAAGAATTTATCATGCCCGAGGATCCCGTCGAGCAGGAGCGCTTCAAGCGCCGACTTATAGCCATAGCAAAAAGCCCGAAGAAAAAGCAACAACAGCTTCAAGCTGATCAAGATCTGCTAGCGGATAGATGGACCGAGGTGCTGGCAGCCGAGGAATATGAACTCGAGCGCCCAACCAAAAGTTACCCAAAGTGCAGGTTGCTACCCCAACTCGAGGAGGAAGCATTAAAGCCTACACTACCAGCGTATGATGCGGCTGACCAGCCACCTCGTGGCCGAGACAAAGCGGCGTATCAGCCCGAAGTCCAGCCCGCACCCCGTAGCCAGTCAAACAAAAACACCAAGGACCGGGGCAACACGCAGGACCTACGAGAAGTATTGGAAAACAAAGCAGGACATACAAGATCGATCTACGGATCACGGGGGCATGCCCCAACAAGTAACGACGACCGTCACGCCGGATATACTAAAAGCAAATCCGGCCGAGCCGAATATAGCAGACAAGACTCGTATGAACTGCATCGTGATATAGCCCGGCACAAAGGCGCCGCACACCCCCTATGCTTCACTGATGAAGTAATGGATCACGAATTCCCGGAAGGTTTTAAACCCGTGAATATTGAATCATATGATGGCACAACAGACCCCGCGGTATGGATCGAAGATTTCCTCCTCCACATCCACATGGCCCGCGGTGACGATCTACATGCTATCAAGTACCTCCCATTAAAACTCAAAGGACCTACTCGGCATTGGCTCAATAGCCTGCCGGCAAACTCCATTGGTAGTTGGGAGAACTTGGAAGACGCATTCCTTGATAACTTCTAGGGCACTTATGTGCGACCACCGGATGTCGATGACTTGAGTCACATAACCCAACAGCCAGGGGAATCGGCCAGGAAATTCTGGACTCGGTTCCTAACTAAAAAGAACCAAATCATCGACTGTCCGGATGCCGAGGCCTTAGCGGCATTTAAGCATAACATCCGCGACGAATGGCTCGCCCGACACCTCGGCCAAGAAAAGCCGAAGTCCATGGCAGCCCTCACGACACTCATGACCCGCTTTTGTGCGGGTGAGGATAGCTGGCTGGCTCGCATCAACAACACATCAAGAAACCCTGGCAATTCAGATGCCAAAGATAGCAACGGCAGGCCATGTCGCAACAGACACAAGCGCCGCAACAACGGCGACAACACCGAAGACTCGACAGTTAATGCCAGATTCAGTGGCTCTAAATCCGGCCAGCGGAAAAAGCCGTTCAAAAGGAGCAATCCAGGCCCGTCCAGCTTGGACCGCATACTCGATCGTTCGTGTCAAATTCACGGCACCCCCGATAAACCAGCCAACCACACCATCAGAGAATGCTGGGTGTTCAAACATGCCGTTAAGTTAAATGTCGAAAACAAGGAAAAGGGGCTGCATAGCGACGACGAGGAGGAGCCCCAGCCACCGAACACAGGAGGACAGAAGAAATTTCCTCCCCAAGTGAAAATGGTAAACATGATATACGCAACCCATATTCCCAAGCGGGAACGGAAGCGTGCACTGAGGGACGTCTATGCGATGGAGCCAGTCGCCCCAAAGTTCAACCCATGGTCTTCTTGTCCGATCACCTTCGATCAGAGGGACCACCCCACCAGTATCCATCATGGAGGTTTTGCCGCATTGGTCCTTGACCCCATCATTGACGGATTTCACCTCACTCGAGTCCTTATGGACGGTGGCAGCAGCCTGAACCTGCTCTATCAGGATACAGTGCGTAAGATGGGCATAGACCCCTCAAGGATTAAACCCACCAAAACCACCTTTAAAGGTGTCATCCCAGGTGTAGAGGCCTGTTGCACGGGCTCAATCACACTGGAAGTGGTCTTCGAATCACCGGACAACTTCCGAAGCGAGGAGTTAATCCTCGATATCGTCCCCTTCGGCAGTGGCTATCACGCACTGCTCGGACGAACCGCATTTGCCAGATTCAATGCGGCACCGCTTATGCATACCTCAAGCTCAAAATGCCTAGACCTCGCGGGGTTATAACAGTTAATGGAAACATATAACGCTCGCTCCGCACGGAGGAGCACACTGCGGCCCTCGTAGCAGAAGCACAAAGCAGCCTTATGAGGCAAACCGCCAATTCGGCGAAAAAGACCCCGGACACCTTCAAGCGAGTCTGGAGTACCCTGCAAGAGGATCGCCAGGCACGTTTAGAGCTCGCCTAGCAATTCGGCCTCCGTCCTAGTCCCAGTCAAGCGGCGAAATTTGCGTCGCACGTACATAATTACACACTCAAGATACCATGGGCATAGGCAGAGGCACGGCCATGGCACGACCCACAATGCGGCTCAACCGCGCCAGGACCCATATACCTTTAACATTTTCTTCCTTTCAGGCCCCTATTCTCTGAAGGCCCTCTCCGATCGTCTGATTATCGGACCCATCACGGGAAGGAAACACCAAGGAAGCAAGAAGCTTTGACATACAAGTGAATCCTCAGGTGGTCTCTGATAACGATCGATATACCTGTTTTGCATACCCACACGCAGCTTGATCTTGGATAGGGCATGTCAAATAGTCCTATCTTTTACTTATTGCACTACATGTATGCATACGCTTTGACGTATCATTTAAATAACAATGTACAACATTAGCTCATTATTGCATTCCTCTACCTTTTTTCCTGTCTGCTTATTTACGATAAATCGCACCCGTACATTCTGATACGACCAGTGCGCCAGGGGCTTCAGTTTACCCCATAACATGGCATGAAAAGTCCGAACACTTTCGACAGTGCAGCACCCCGAACTTATAGCATTATATGCATCAGCTCCGAATCATGTCTTGGGTCGATAGTTGGGTTTGCCCGGCTCCCATGTTTTGGTACCTTACGTTCCGCTATATCGGCTAAGGTAGCACTGGGAGAACTACTACGATTGTGTTCCGGTTCATCCGGACGAGCACCTCAGTAGAGAAAGCCGAAAACTGACTGTCATGATGCGGCGAGAGCTGGTCGCTGTTCGAGAGGTCTCAAATCCTTAAAGATTTTTTCCGCTTCGGGCGAGGAGTCGGCCTTGTCCGATTTAGCCATACATAGCGCCCCAAGTTCGGCCTTCCGAATACTAGGGGCTTAGCCAAAATTTAAAATTGTAGACTTCTATGGCTAAGTGAGAGTGATAAAGCTTTATAGTCCGATTACCTGGTTCGTTGTGCTGAACACCTCCTTCGAAGGACCCAAAACTGGGATAAAGAGTGATCAGGTTTATCCCAAACACCTCAGTACTAGTTACATGGGAGCAGAAGCCGACGGCTGGCCAACTCTCAAATTTTATAAACGGACATACAGAAGGTAATATTTTAAATTAACAAGTGTTACATAGCGCACATGAACTCGTTTCATATTACAGGATCAAAGAGTATATTCATTCAAATATTACATCCTTAGCACATTCATCTGCCACAAGGCGAGCACCCTTTAGGACATTGTCATAATACTTTTTGGGGTGGCGATGCTCCTTGCCCTCCGGCGGCCCCTCCTTCACCAGCTTTTCGGCGTCCATCTTCGCCCAGTGCACTTTCGCCCGGGCAAAAGCCTTGCGTGCACCCTCAATGCAGACGGATCGCTTTATGACTTTAAGCCGGGGGCAAGCGTTCACAAGCCGCCTTACCAGGCCGAAATAGCTGCCGGGCAGGGGCTCGCTAGGCCACATCCGGACTATAAGGCCCTTCATGGCCAGTTTGGCCGCCTTGTGAAGCTCGACAAGTTGCTTCAACTGGTCGCTCAAAGGCATCGGATGTTCGGTCCCAGTATACTGAGACCAGAACAACCTCTCCGTCGAGCTCCCTTCCTCGGCCTGGTAGAACTCCGCGGCATCCGACACACTGCTGGGTAGATCTGCGAACGCTCCTGGAGAGCTCCGAATTCGGGTAAGTAAAAGGAAAGTTTCCTTCACACGCTTGCTTTACATAAAGAATGCCTTACCCGCCACTATCTTCCTGACTGCCTCAATTTCTTGGAGGGCCTTTTGGCTTCGGCCTTGGCATTCTGTGCGGTCTCGAGGGCCTTCACAAGCTCGGACCCTTGCGTCCTAGAGTCACGCTCCAAGGACTCGTACTTCTTGACAAATTCCCGGAGCTCTTGCTGAACCTCGCCGACTCAGGCCTCTTGCTTCTCGCGCTCGGCACGCTCCTTGGCCGCTTTGTCTTCGGCCTCGGATAGCACCTTCTTCAGGGTCGCCACTTTGGTCGTGGCCCTAGCAAAATTCATGACGATCCTGTGATCTAACAACCAGTTTCCTTTTTCTTCATCAATAAACAGACGAGGTATCACTTACCTTTGTTCTCTTCAAGCTGCCTCTTGGACCGCTCAAGGTCCCGCTTCAGTGCGGAGAACGCTTATTCACATAGACATATTCTGATTAGACTCCTGTGATTATTATTTGATCCTTTGTTTGGCCTTTCTTCTGAACACCAAACAGAGTATCAGGGGCTACTGTCTATGCTGTAACATTTTCTCATAATTCGATTACTTACCTCAAATCCTGTTAGGAGGCTAGCACAGGCTTCAGTCAGTCCGCTTTTGGCAGACCGAACCTTCTTGACCACCGCACTCATGATAGTGCAGTGCTCTTCGTCAATGGAAGCGCTGCGAAGCGCTTCCAGCAAATTGTCCGATGCCTCTAGATGGACAGAGGCCATCGGCACAGACAGCTTGTCCCTCTTAGACTTGCTGCCCCCGGCATTAGAGCCCGTGGGAGTCTTGCCCCTCGTGTGCCCAGTGTCCGGAATGTCGCCTTGGGGCGCCTCCGGAATTGTCTCCCCTTGGTTCAGCACCCTCTGAGACAACACCTCGACATCGTCCGTAGGGCGGGGGAGGAGGCGATCGGGAGTAAATCGCTGTTCATATCCGTCGGGCCCAAAGACTCATCCGATGAGGATACACCGATATGGGCTTTGGATGGGCTGGATGATCATGTTCGGCATGATAAGAAGCAATAAAATAAAACATACCAAGAACTATTATGGTATCTGGATACTTACGACTTCGTCAGGGGCTTATCCCTGGGTAACCACTCCTCGTCGCTAAAAGCGGCCGCCGTGGAGCAGTCCAGAAGAAGAGTCCTGCCCTTCTTGGACCCTTCGGCCTCCCCTGACGGGGCGACCTTCCTTTTCTTGTCTCCCCCGGCCAAGGGGGGAGAACTTTCCTCTTCCTCCTCCTCGTTTTCGTGGGAGGAGGGCGCCTCGGTGTTATCAGACGATGAGTCCGATACGACCTTGCACCAGAGACCTTTCCTAGTCCCCGCGGCCTTCTTCTTGGCCTTCTTCTCCGGCGCCTCATAGGGCGCCGGAACCAGCATCTCCGTTAAGATAGCCCCTGCTGGATCCTCGGGCAATGGGCCGGACAATCGATCCGCTCTGCTGTCGCGACCCATCCCTGTTAAATGGCGTGGAGGCTTAGATCCACCACATGATTATACTGAGGAAAGAAACATCTTATGAGATATAAGGAGCTTACCGGATTGGCAGGGCGCTTTGCGCTGAGTCCGCGATCCTCGGTAAGGGGAGGAGGTACCTCGGCGGACTTGAACAGCACCCTCCAGATGTCCTGGTGTGTCGTGTCGAAGAGCTCTCGCAGCGTCTGGTGCTTAGCCGGGTCGAACTCCCACATATTGAATGCCCGTCTTTGACACGGGAGGATCCGGCGAAAGAGCATGACCTGGACCACGTTGACAAGCTTGATTTTCTTGCTTATCATGTTTTTAACACAGTTCTGGAGTCTGGTTAGCTCCACCGATGAACCCTAGGATAGACCCTTCTCTTTCCAGGAGGTGAGCCGCGTGGGGATGCCAGATCGAAATTCGGGGGCTGCCACCCAGTTGGTGTCACGCGGCTCGATGATGTAGAACCACCCCGATTGCCACCCCTTCACTGTCTCCACATAGGAGCCTTCAAGCCAGGTGACGTTGGGCATTTTTCCCGCCATGGCGCCTCCGCACTCCGCTTGCTGGCCGACCACCACCTTCGGTTTAACGTTGAAGGTTTTCAGCCACAGGCCGAAGTGGGGCTTGATGCGAAGGAAGGCCTCGCACACGACGATAAACGCCGAGATGTTGAGGATGAAATTTGGGGCCAGATCGTGGAAGTCTAGCCCGTAGTAGAACATGAGCCCGCGAACAAATGGGTGGAGGGGAAATCCCAGCCCGCGGACGAAATGGGTAAGGAATCCAACCCTTTCGTAGGGTTCGAGGGTAGGGACGATCTGCCCCGCAGTTGGGAGCCGGTGCGCGATATTTGCGGCCAGGTATCCGGCTTCCCGGAGCTTCGTAATGTTCTCCTCCGTAATAGAGGAGACCATCCACTTGCCTCCCGCTCCGGACATGTTTGGAGTGGTTTTTGCGGAGGAAATGCGAACTTGGGCGCTGGAGCTCGAGTGCACGAGAATGGATGGGCGGGGAAGAAGAAGGCGTGAGTGAAAAGGAGGAGTCCTTGTCCTTTTATAAGGACAGAGGAAACTATGCGCCTCCCCACCTTCCTGGTAAACTCGCTTATTCCCCAAGCGCCGTGATTGAAGGCATGGTTGGGTTACCCACACCCGTATTGATGAGAATCCCGTGATAAGGGGACACGATCTCTGCTTCGACAAGACGTGCCAAGAAAACCGCCTCGCAATATGTGCAGTGGCTGGTTGAGAAAAACGGTTCGAATAATGACCGGGCCATGGCGTGATGTCACGTTATGAACAGTTGTCAGCAGATTAGATTTGTGGAGATATTGTACTCTCTACGGTGGTATGTGGAATTTTTTTGCAGAGCCGAACACTATCCTGGTGTTCAAAATTTTCTATGGAGTATTCGGAGGAAGAACCCGCCTTGCAACGCCGAAGACAATTTGCGTGCCGGACTCATCGTCGTTGAACCCTGGTTCAGGGGCTACTGAGGGAGTCCTGGATTAGGGGGTCGTCGGACGGTAGGACTATATCCTTCCGCCGAACTGTTGGATTATGAAGATACAAGATTGAAGACTTTGTCCCGTGTCCGGGAGGGACTCTCCTTTGCGTGGAAGGCAAGCTTGGCAATTCGGATATGAAGATTGATACGTTTCCAATGTATCTATAATTTTTGATTGCTCCATGCTATATTATCTACTGTTTTGAATGTTTATGGACTTTATTATACACTTTTATATCATTTTTGGGACTAACCTATTAACCCAGAGCACAGTGCCAGTTTCTGTTTTTACCCTGTTTTAGGGTTTCAAAGAAAAGGAAAAACAAACGGAGTCCAATTGACCTGAAACTTCACGGGACTCATTTTTGGAAGGAAAGAAGCCCAGAAGACTTGGAGTGCACATCGGGGGATCTGCGAGGAGGTCACAAGGCAGGGGGGCGCACCCACCCCCTGGGCACGCCCTCCACCCTCGTGAGCCCCTCGTGGCCCCCCTGACATACTTCTTCCGCCTATATATCTCCATATACCCTAAAAACATCCGGGGGGCACAATAGATCGGGAGTTCCGTCGCAAGAAGCCTCCGTAGCCACCGAAAGCCAATCTAGACCCGTTCCGGCACCCTGCCGGAGGGGCAATCCTTCTACGGTGGCCATCTTCATCATCCCGGTGCTCTCCATGACGAGGAGGGAGTAGTTCTCCCTCGGGGCTGAGGGTATGTACCAGTAGCTATGTGTTTGATCTCTCTCTCTCTCTCTCTCTTTCTCTCGTGTTCTTGATTTGGCACGATCTTGATGTATCGCGAGCTTTGCTATTATAGTTGGATCTTATGTTTCTCCTCCCCCTCTACTCTCTTGTAATGAATTGAGTTTTCCCCTTTGAAGTAATCATATCGGATTGAGTCTTTAAAGATTTGAGAACACTTGATGTATGTCTTGCCGTGCGTATCTGTGGTGACAATGGGATACCACGTGATTCACTTGATGTATGTTTTGGTGATCAACTTGCAGGTTCCGCCCATGAACCTATGCATAGGGGTTGGCACACGTTTTCGTCGTGATTCTCCGGTAGAACTTTGGGGCACTCTTTGAGGTCCTTTGTGTTGGTTGAATAGATGAATCTGAGATTGTGTGATGCATATCGTATAATCATACCCACGGATACTTGAGGTGACATTGGAGTATCTAGGTGACATTAGGGTTTTGGTTGATTTGTGTCTTAAGGTGTTATTCTAGTACGAACTCTAGGGCTGTTTGTGACACTTATAGGAATAGCCCAACGGATTGATTGGAAAGAACAGCTTTGAGGTGGTTTCGTACCCTACCATAATCTCTTCGTTTGTTCTCCGCTATTAGTGACTTTGGAGTGACTCTTTGTTGCATGTTGAGGGCTAGTTATGTGATCCAATTATGTTATCATTGTTGAGGGAACTTGCGCTAGCGAAAGTATGAACCCTAGGCCTTGTTTCAACGCATTGCAATACCATTTACGCTCACTTTTATCATTAGTTACCTTGCTATTTTTATAATTTCAGATTACAAATACCTTTATCTACCATCCATATACCACTTGTATCACCATCTCTTCGCTGAACTAGTGCACCTATACAATTTACCATTGTATTGGGTGTGTTGGGGACACAAGAGACTCTTTGTTATTTGGTTGCAGGGTTGCTTGAGAGAGACCATCTTCATCCTACGCCTCCTACGGATTGATAAACCTTAGGTCATCCACTTGAGGGAAATTTGCTACTGTCCTACAAACCTCTGCAATTGGAGGCCCAACAACGTCTACAAGAAGAAGGTTGTGTAGTAGACATCAAGCTCTTTTCTGGCGCCGTTGCCGGGGAGGTGAGTGCTTGAAGGTATATCTTTATATCTTACAATTGAGTCTTTTAGTTTCTTGTTTTATCACTAGTTTAGTTTATAAAAGAAAACTATAAAAAATGGAATTGAGTTTGTCTCATACGCTTCACCTTTTTAATATATTTCGTGAGTATGATGGAAAGGATAATTGTGCTCAAGTGCTAGAAGAAGAAATCTATAAAATGTTTGGCACTAAATATTTGAATGATGAGCATGATTGCAATGTTTTTAGTATGAATTACTTGAATATCCATGATGCTAATGATATGAAAAGCCACAAGCTTGGGGAAGCTATGTTTGATGAAGATGATATTTTTTGTCCCCCAAGTTTTGATGAGCAAATTTATTATGATAAAAGCATGCCCCCTATCTATGATGATTATTGTGATGACACGTATGCTTTAAAGAATAATGATAACCATGAAACTTGTCATCTTGATCTTAATTTTCAATCACATGATAGTTATTTCGTTGAGTTTGCTCCCACTATTATTCATGAGAAGAATTTTGCTTGTGTGGAGAGTAGTAAAATTTCCATGCTTGTAGATCATGAAAAGAATGCTTTAGGTGCTGGTTATATTGTTGAATTCATTCATGATGCTACTGAAAATTATTATGAGGGAGGAACATATGCTTGTAGGAATTGCAATAATATCAAGTTTCCTCTCTATGTGTTGAAAATTTTGAAGTTGTGCTTGTTCCACCTTCCTATGCAAGTTGATTATTGTTCTCATAAGTTGTTTGCTCACAAAATCCCTATGCATAGGAAGTGGGTTAGGCTTAAATGTGCTAGTCATATTCTTTATAATGCTCTCTTTATGTTTCAATTCTTATCTTTTATGTGAGCATCATTGAAATCATCATGCCTAGCTAGGGGCGTTAAACGATAGCGCTTGTTGGGAGGCAACCCAATTTTATTTTTGTTCCTTACTTTTTGCTCCTGTTTAGTAATAAATAATTCATCTAGACTCTGTTTAGATGTGGTTTTATGCTTTTAATTAGTGTTTGTGCCAAGTAGAACCTTTGGGAAGACTTGGGGAAAGTCTTGTTGATCATGCTGTAAAAAACAGAAACTTTAGCGCTCACGAGAATTGCTACCATTTTTATTTAGAGAGTGCTATTTAGTTAATTCTTTTTGCATATGATTAACAGATAAATTACTCAGGTCCAGCAATTTATTTGAGAATTTTATGAGTTCCGGAAGTATACGTTTGATCCAGATTACTACAGACTGTTCTGTTTTTGACAGATTCTGTTTTTCATGTGTTGTTTACTTATTTTGATGAATCTATGGCTAGTAAAATAGTTTATAAACCATAGAGAAGTTGGAATAAATTATGGTTAACACCAATATAAATAAAGAATGAGTTCATTACAGTACCTTGAAGTGGTCTTTTGTTTTCTTTCGCTAACGGAGCTCACGAGTTTTCTACTTTAAGTTTTGTGTTGTGAAGTTTTCAAGTTTTGGGTAAGGATTCGATAGAATATGGAATAAGGAGTGGCAAGAGCCTAAGCTTGGGGATGCCCAAGGCACCCCAAGGTAATATTCAAGGATAGCCAAGAGCCTAAGCTTGGGGATGCCCCGGAAGGCATCCCCTCTTTCGTCTTCGTTCATCAGTAACTTTACTTGGAGCTATATTTTTATTCACCACATGATATGTGGTTTTCTTGGAGCATCAATTTATTTTGTTAGGATTTGCTTTCTGTTATTTAGAACAATGTTTTTCATATTTTATTTCAATAAAAGTGGCATTGATAGCCTTTACTATGCCTATTTTAGAAGTCCACATGTTGCTGTTTGAAAACAAAAAGTTTACCGCTGTTGAAATAATTCCCTAGAAAAGTCAGAATGTGATAAAATGTTGAAACCTTTTGAATATTAAGCTCTGATAAATTTACTATAGTGGGAATTTTATTTAATAATTTTTGGAGCTAGGGAAGTATGGATGTTGCTGCATTCTTTACAGACTGTCCTGTTTAGGCAGATTGCTGTTATGTTTGCATATGTTTGCTTCTTTAATGATTCTATTTGAGGATAGGACTATTAAATACGCAGAGGCATTTATTATGAAATGTTGAATAATAATTTTAGTGATTTTCTACAGTAGAGTATGATAAGGTTTTGGCAATGGTTTATACTAACTTATCTCACGAGTCCTTGTTGAGTTTTGTGTGGATGAAGCTTTTGAGATTTAGGGAGACCTTGATATGAGAGGAATTAAGGAGACACAAAAGCTCAAGCTTGGGGATTCCCAAGGCACCCCAAGATAATATTTCAAGAAGTCTCAAGCATCTAAGCTTGGGGATGCCCCGGTTGGCATCCCACCTTTCTTCTTCAACAACTATCGGTTAGTATCGGTTGATCCTAAGTTTTTGCTTCTTCACATGATGTTTGCTATTCTTAGATGTCATTTTATTCTTCTTTGCTTGCTGTTTGAATAAATTATCAAGATCTGAAATTATTAAATGTTAGAGATTCTTCACATAGTTGCATAATTATTCGACTACTCATTGATCTTCACTTATATCTTTCGGAGTAGTTTGTCATTTGCTCTAGTGCTTCACTTATATCTTTTAGAGCATGGTGGTAGTTTTATTTTGAAGAAATAGATGAACTCTCATGCTTCACTTAGATTATTTTGAGAGTCTTAATAGCATGGTAATTTGCTTAAAATCCTAATATGCTAGGTATTCAAGAATAATAAAACTTTCTTATGAGTGTGTTGAATACTAAGAGAAGTTTGATGCTTGATGATTGTTTTGAGATATGGGGGTAATAATATCAAAGTCGTGCTAGTTGAGTAGTTGTGAATTTGAGAAAATGCTTGTGTTGAAGTTTGCAAGTCCCGTAGCATGCACATATGGTAAACGTTGTGTAACAAATTTGAAACATGAGGTGTTATTTGATTGTCCTCCTTATGAGTGGCGGTCGGGGACGAGCGATGGTCTTTTCCTACCAATCTATCCCCCAAGAGCATGCGCGTAGTGCCGAGGTTTTTGATGACTTGTAGATTTTTGCAATAAGTATGTGAGTTCTTTATGACTAATGTTGAGTCCATGGATTATACGCACTCTCACCCTTCCATCCTTGCTAGCCTCTTCCGTACCGTGCATTGCCCTTTCTCACATTGAGAGTTGGTGCAAACTTCGTCGGTGCATCCAAACCCCGTGATATGATACGCTCTGTCACACATAAACCTCCTTATATCTTCCTCAAAACAACCACCATACCTACCTATTATGGCATTTCCATAGCCATTCTGAGACATATAGCCATGCAACTTTCCATCATTCCGTTCATCATGACACATTCATCATTGTCATATTGCTTAGCATGATCATGTAGTTGACATAGTATTTGTGGCAAAGTCACCGTTCATAATTCTTTCATACATGTCACTCTTGGTTCATTGCATATCCCGGTACACCGCCAGAGGCATTCATATAGAGTCATCTTTTTTCTAGTATCGAGTTGTAAATAAATAGAAGTGTGATGATCATCATTATTAGAGCATTGTCCTAAGTGAGGAATAAATAAAAAAAGAGAAAAAGGCCATAAAAAAGAGAAGGCCCCCCAAAAAAGAAAGGCCATAAAAAAAATAAAAGGCAAAAAAAAGAAAAAAATGAGAGAAAAAGAGAGAAGGGACAATGTTACTATCCTTTTACCACACTTGTGCTTCAAAGTAGCACCATGATCTTCATAGTAGAGAGTCTCTCATGTTATCACTTTCATATACTAGTGGGAATTTTTCATTATAGAACTTGGCTTGTATATTCCAACAATGGGCTTCCTCAAGTGCCCTAGGTCTTCGTGAGCAAGCAAGTTGGATGCACACCCACTTAGTTTCTTTTGTTGAGCTTTCATACATTTATAGCTCTAGTGCATCCGTTGCATGGCAATCCCTACTCCTTGCATTAACATCAATCGATGGGCAGCTCCATAGGTCATTGATTAGCCTCGTTGATGTGAGACTTTCTCCTTTTTGTCTTCTCCACATAACCCCCATCATTATATTCTATTCCACCCATAGTGCTATATCCATGGCTCACGCTCATGTATTGCGTGAAAGTTTATGAGTTTGAGATTACTAAAGTATGAAACAATTGCTTGGCTTGTCATCGGGGTTGTGCATGATGAGAGCATTCTTGTGTGACGAAAATGAAACATGACTAAACTATATGATTTTGTAGGGATAGCTTTCTTTGGCCATGTTATTTTGAGAAGACATGATTACTTTGTTAGTATGCTTGAAGTATTATCATTTTTATGTCAATATGAACTTTTGTCTTGAATCTTTCGGATCTGAATATTCATACCACAATTAAGAAGAATTACATTGAAATTATGCCAAGTAGCACTCCGCATCAAAAATTCTGTTTTTATCATTTACCTCCTCGAGGACGAGCATGAATTAAGCTTGGGGATGCTGATACGTCTCCAACGTGTCTATATTTTTTGATTGCTCCATGCTATATTATCTACTATTTTGAAGGTTTATGGGCTTTATTATACACTTTTATATCATTTTTGGGACTAACCTATTAACCCAGAGCCCAGTGCCAGTTTCTGTTTTTACCCTGTTTTAGGGTTTCAAAGAAAAGGAAAATCAAACGGAGTCCAATTGACCTGAAACTTCACGGGACTCATTTTTGGAAGGAAAGAAGCCCAGAAGACTTGGAGTGCACATCGGGGGATCTTCGAGCAGGTCACGAGGCAGGGGGGCGCGCCCACCCCCCTGGGCGCGCCCTCCACCCTCGTGAGCCCCTCGTGGCCCCCCTGACATACTTCTTCCGCCTATATATCTCCATATACCCTAAAAACATCCGGGGGGCACAATAGACCGGGAGTTCCGCTGCCAGAAGCCTCCGTAGCCAACGAAAGCCAATCTAGACCCGTTCTGGCACCCTGCCGGAGGGGCAATCCTTCTCCGGTGGCCATCTTCATCATCCCGGTGCTCTCCATGACGAGGAGGGAGTAGTTCTCCCTCGGGGCTGAGGGTATGTACCAGCAGCTATGTGTTTGATCTCTCTCTCTCTCATGTTCTTGATTTGGCACGATCTTGATGTATCGTGAGCTTTGCTATTATAGTTGGATCTTATGTTTCTCCTCCCCCTCTACTCTCTTGTAATGAATTGAGTTTTCCCCTTTGAAGTAATCTTATCGGATTGAGTCTTTAAATATTTGAGAACACTTGATGTATGTCTTGCCGTGCGTATCTGTGGTGACAATGGGATACCACGTGATTCACTTGATGTATGTTTTGGTGATCAACTTGCGGGTTCCGCCCATGAACCTATGCATAGGGGTTGGCACACGTTTTCGTCGTGATTCTCCGGTAGAACTTTGGGGCACTCTTTGAGGTCCTTTGTGTTGGTTGAATAGATGAATCTGAGATTGTGTGATGCATATCGTATAATCATACCCACGGATACTTGAGGTGACATTGGAGTATCTAGGTGACATTAGGGTTTTGGTTGATTTGTGTCTTAAGGTGTTATTCTAGTACGAACTCTAGGGCTGTTTATGACACTTATAGGAATAGCCCAACGGATTGATTGGAAAGAATAGCTTTGAGGTGGTTTCGTACCCTACCATAATCTCTTCATTTGTTCTCCGCTATTAGTGACTTTGGAGTGACTCTTTGTTGCATGTTGAGGGCTAGTTATGTGATCCAATTATGTTATCATTGTCGAGGGAACTTGCGCTAGCGAAAGTATGAACCCTAGGCCTTGTTTCAACGCATTGCAATACCATTTACGCTCACTTTTATCATTAGTTACCTTGCTATTTTTATAATTTCAGATTACAAATACCTTTATCTACCATCCATATACCACTTGTATCACCATCTCTTCGCCGAACTAGTGCACCTATACAATTTACCATTGTATTGGGTGTGTTGGGGACACAAGAGACTCTTTGTTATTTGGTTGCAGGGTTGCTTGAGAGAGACCATCTTCATCCTACGCCTCCTACGGATTGATAAACCTTAGGTCATCCACTTGAGGGAAATTTGCTACTGTCCTACAAACCTCTGCACTTGGAGGCCCAACAACGTCTACAAGAAGAAGGTTGTGTAGTAGACATCAAAGATCTCCTTCCTTGCAACTGACTTTGTGTAACCCTAGCCCCCTCTGGTGTCTATATAAACCGGAGGGTTTAGTCCATAGGACAACAATAATCATAATCATAGGCTAGCTTCTAGGGTTTAGCCTTGTGGTAGATCAACTCTTTGTAATACTCATATCATCAAGATCAATCAAGCAGGACGTAGGGTATTACCTCCATCGAGAGGGCCCGAACCTGGGTAAACATTGTGTCCCCTGCCTCCTGTTACCATCCGCCTTAGACGCACAGTTCGGGACCCCCTACCCGAGATCCGCCGGTTTTGACACCGACACCGGACTCCCTAGAGGTCGCTTGGTACGAGTCGGCCCACCTCATGGCCGTCCTCTGGGCCCTGCCGCCATCTACCAGCCGGCCCAAAGAAGGCGGCTATTCATGTTTGAGTGTTTGAGGTTCGGGGCCAGCCCCGTTGTCTTCAAATACCAGGGGGAGCGGATGAGGCTACCCGTGGTCATTTACTTCGACAATTGACTTGCCCAATGATCGACAAGCCATTGAGAATAAATGGATCTTCAAGAAGAAGACGGACAGTGATGGTAGTGTTACTATCTACAAATCTCGATTTGTCGCAAAACATTTTTGACAAGTTCAAGGTGTTGACTACGATGAGATTTTCTCACTCGTAATGGTGCTTAAGTCTGTCTGAATCATGTTAGCAATTGCCACATTTTATGAAATCTGGCAAACGGATGTCAAAACGGCATTCCTTAATGGATTTCTTAAAGAAGAATTGTATGCGATGCAACCAGAAGGTTTTTTCAATCCTAAAGGTGCTAACAAAGTGTGCAAACTCCATCGATCCATCTATGGACTGGTGCAAGCATCTCGGAGTTGGAATATACGCTTTGATGAGGTGATCAAAGCATATGTTTTTATACAGACTTATGGTGAAGCATGTATTTACAAGAAAGTGAGTGGGAGCCCTATAACATTTCTGATATTATATGTGGATGACATATTGTTGATCGGGAATGACATAGAATTTCTAGATAGCATAAAAGGATACTTGAATAAGAATTTTTCAGTGAAAGACCTCGGTGAAGCTGCTTATATATTGGGCATCAAGATCTATAGAGATAGATCAAGACGCTTGATAGGACTTTCACAAAGCATATACCTGGATAAAGTTTTGAAGCAGTTCAAAATGGACCAGTCAAAGAAAGGGTTCTTGCCTGTGTTACAAGGTGTGAAGTTGAGTAAGACTCAAAACCCGACCATGACAGAATATATATAGAGAATGAAAGTCATTCCCTATGCCTCAGTCATAGGTACTATAAAGTATGCCATGCTGTGTACCAGACCTGTTGTGTGCCTTGCCATGAGTTTGGCAAGGGGGTACAATAGTGATCTAGGAGTAGATCATTGGACAATGGTCAAAATTATCCTTAGGTACCTGAAGAGGACTAAGGAAATGTTTCTCGGTTATGGAGGTTATAAAGAGTTCATCATAAAGAGTTACGTAGAAGCAAGCTTTGACACCAATCTAGATGACTCTGAGTCTTGATCTGGATACGTATTGAAAGTGGGATCAATTAACTAGAGTAGCTCCATGCACAACATTGTAGACACAGAAATTTCCAAAATACATATGGATCTGAATGTGGCAGATCCGTTGACTAAACCTCTCTCACAAGCAAAACATGATCACACCTTAGTGCTCTTTGGGTGTTAATCACATAGCAATATGAACTAGATTATTGACTCTAGTAAACCCTTTGGGTGTTGGTCACACGGTGATGTGAACTATGGGTGTTGATCACATAAAGATGTGAACTATTGGTGTTAAATCACAAGGCGATGTGCACAAGATTATTGACTATAGTGCAAGTGGGAGACTGAAGGAAATATGCGCAAGAGGCAACAATGAAGTTGTTATTTTATATTTCCTTATATCATGATAAATGTGTATTATTCATGCTAGAATTATATTAACCGGAAACTTGATACATGTGTGGATACACAGAAAAAACACCATGTCCCTAGTAAGCCTCTACTAGACTAGCTCATTAATCAAAGATGGTTAAGTTTCCTAACCATAGACATGTGTTGTCATTTGATGAACATGATCACATCATTAGGAGAATGATGTGATGGACAAGACCCATCCGTTAGATTAGCATATTGATCATTCAGTTTTATTGCTATTGCTTTCTTCATGTCAAATACATATTCCTTTGACTATGAGATTATGCAACTCCCGGATACCGGAGGAATACCTTGTGTGCTATCAAACGTCACAACCTAACTGGGTGATTATAAAGATGCTCTACAGGTATATCCGAAGGTGTTTGTTGGGTTGGCATAGATCAAGATTAGGATTTGTCACTCCGAGTATCGGAGAGGTGTCTCTAGGCCCTCTCGGTAGTGCACATCATAATAAGCCTTGCAAGCAATGTGATTAATGAGTTAGTTGTGTGATGATGCATTATGGAACGAGTAAAGAGACTTGCCGGTAATGAGATGAACTAGGTATGAAGATACCGATGATCGAATCTCGGGCAAGTAACATACCGATGACAAAGGGAATAACGTATGTTGTCATAACGGTTCGACCGATAAAGATCTTCGTTGAATATGTGGGAACCAATATGAGCATCTAGGTTCCGCTATTGGTTATTGACCGGAGAGGTATCTCGGTCATGTCTACATAGTTCTCGAACCCGTAGGGTCCGCATGCTTAACGTTCGATGACGATTTTGTATTATATGAGTTATGTGATTTGGTGACCGAATGTTGTTTGAAGTCCTAGATGAGATCATGGACATGAAGATCAGTCTAAAAATGTTCGAGAGGTAAAGATTGATATATAGGACACTGGTATTCGAACACTGGAACTGTTTCGGGATGCACCGGGTACTTATCGGGTCACCGGAAGGGGTTCCGGGCACCCCCGGCAAAAGATATGGGCCTTATGGGCCAAGAGGGGAAACACACAACCACAAAGGGGCTGGTGCTCCCCCCATATGGGCTGGCCAAATTGGAGAAGGAAATGGGAAGAAGGAAAGGAAATAGGGAATAGGATTCCCCCTTCCCCCTCTTCCCTTCCTACTCCGAATAGGAATAGGAAAGGGGGGAGGCCGAATTGGGAGGACCCCAAGTAGGATTCCTCCTACTTGGGGCGCCCCCTTGGATGCCTCTCCTCCCGTCCAACCTATATATATGAGGGGGCACCAATAGAACACACACCATCGAGCTGAACATGTGCAGAACTCGGAGGTGACGTATGTTCGGTGCTTGATCGATCGGAACGAAAAGAAGTTCGACTACATCAACCACGTTGTCAAACGCTTCCGCTTTTAGTGTACAAGGGTACGTGGACACACTCTCCCCCTCTCGTTGCTATGCATCTCCTAGATAGATCTTGCGTGAGCGTAGGAATTTTTTTAAAATTGCATGCTACCTTTCCCAATATTTACATATTGCAATAATATCAAGTTTCCTCTCTATGTGTTCAAAATCTTGAAGTTTTGCTTGTTTTTCTTCCTATGCTAGTTGATTCTTGCTCTCATAAATTGTTTTCTCACAAAATCCCTATGCATAAGAAGTGGGTTATGCTTAAATGTGCTTGCCATGTGTTTCATGATGCTCCCTTTATGTTTCAATTCTTATCTTTTATGTGAGCATCATTGAAATCATCATGCCTAACTAAAAGGCATTAAAGAAAAGCGCTTGTTGGGAGACAACCCAACACTTACCCCTACTGTTTTTGTGTGTTCACATGATTAAGTTACTGTAGTAATCATGTTTTATTGCTTTCGTTTCAATAAAGTGCCAAGCAAGACCTTTGGGATGGTCTATGGTGATAGTTGATTTGATCTTGCTGAAAACCAGAAACTGTTGCGCTCAGGAAAATAATTCTCATTTTTAACAGAAGTGTGATAAAATTCTGATTCTTTTTGAAGAAGATTAATAGACAAACTTCCCAGGCTTTCCTAACGTTTCAGAATTTTTGGAGTACCAGAAGTATGGTTGGAGTACAGATTACTATAGACTGTTCTGTTTTTGACAGATTCTGTTTTCAATGCATAGTTTGCTTGTTTTCCAATTTCCATGGCTTATATTGCTAAATAAAAATTGTGGAAATGATATGCTACAGTAGGAATTGTGTGACAATGATTATGAATCTTGTCTTTGACAGTACGAAAAGTGAAATGGTTTGCTCTTTATCATACTAACCTATCTCACAAAGTACCGTTGAGTTTTGTGTGATTGAAGTTTTCAAGTTTTGGGTGAGATGTCGATATGAGGAGAATAAAGTGTGACAAGACCCTAAGCTTGGGGATTCCCAAGTCATCCCAAGGTAATATTAAAGGAATATCTAAGCAACTAAGCTTGGGGATGCACCGGAAGGCATCCCCTCTTTCGTCTTCAACATTATCGGTAACCTCACTTGGAGCTATGTCTTCATTCGTCACATGATATGAGTTTCACTTGGAGCATCATTTTATTTTGTTATGATTTGATTGATGTTATTTAGAATAATTTTTTGCATATTTTATTTCAATAAAAGTGGCAATGATAGCCTTTGCCATGCTTATTTTGCAAGTATACATGTTGCTGTTTGAAAACAGAAAGTTTACCGCTGTTGCAAAAATTCCCTAGGAAATTCAGAATGTTATAAGATGTTGAACTTTTTGAAAAATGATCTCTGATAAATTCTCTAAAGTGTGGAAAATTTTCATAACTTTTGGAGTTAGGGAAGTATTGATACTCTTGCATTATTTATGGACTGTACTATTTTGGCAGATTGTTGTTATGTTTGCATATGTTTGCTTGTTTAATGATTCTATTTGAGGATAGGAGTATTAAATATGCAGAGGCATTTAGTGTGCAATGTTGAATAATAACTTTAGTGATTTTCTACAGTAGAGTATGATAAGGTTTTTGCATTGGTTTATACTAACTTATCTCACAAGTTCTTGTTGAGTTTTGTGTGGACGAAGCTTTTGAGATTTAGGAAAACCGTGATATGAGAAGAATTAAGGAGACACAAATGCTCAAGCTTGGGAATGCCCAAGGCATCCCAAGATAATATTTCAAGAAGTCTGAAGCATCTAAGCTTGGGGATGCCCCGGTAGGCATCCCACCTTTCTTCTTCAACAATTATCGGTTAGAATCGGTTGATCCTAAGTTTTTGCTTCTTCACATGATGTGTGCTATTCTTGGAATGTAATTTTATTTTGTTTTGCTTGCTGTTTTAATAAAATGCTTAGATCTTAAAGTTTTTGAATAAGAGAGAGTCCTCAAATAGCTACCTATTTACTTAACTACTCGCTTGATCTTCACTTATATCTTTTTTGGAGTAGCTCGTCATTTGCTCTTGTGCTTCACTTATATCCTATGAGTAAATCATTGGATGAATTGAATATCATGAAGTTGAAATTATATCATGCCTAGTGGTAGCTTCACATTGGGTTTATAAAGTGAATCTTTTGAGGCTTGACAATCACAATATTGGCCATACAAGCAATTCACGAATAATTAGTATAAGGAAGAGAACTTTCACATGCAAATAGACTATCATGGAAATCTTTTGTGATTGTGAGCCCCCTTCAAAATATTATATGCCAAAATTTTTGACGTTGGATAAGGAAGATAACGTAATGGTTTATGTTTGTTCATATTCACATAGAAGTTATATTGTCATAGATCCTTCAACATGTGGTGCTTGCCCCCCATCCTTGCTAGCCAAAAATTCTGCACCAAGTAGAGATACTACTTGTGCATCCAAAAACCCTTAAACCCAAATCTTATCTTCAAGAGTCCACCATACCTACCTAAGGATTGAGCAAGATCCTTCAAGTAAGTTGTCATCGGTGCAATAACGCAATAAAAATTGCTTCTAAAAGTGTGAGAACATTTAGTGTAAGGGAAAATTGAGTGTTGTACGTACTTGTGATGGTGAAGAATAAAAGCGACATACTACATAATAAAGGTTGTCATCACAAGGGGCAATACAACATAACGTTCTTTTGCACTAAGGGGTTGAGCATACAGACAAATAAGTGCATGGCAACCTCTGCTTCCCTCTGTGAAGGGCCTATCTTTTACTTTTATGTATTTACTTTTATTCAAAGAGTCAGAGTTCTTCTCTCTATTCCTTTTTATTTTTCTCTTTTGGCAAGAATCATGTGGTGAGGAAAGATTACGCACATATATCCAGTTGGATATGGGTAGCATGAGTTATTATTGTTGACATCACCCTTGAGGTGAATACATTGGGAGGCGAAATTATAAGCCCATATCTTTCTATGTGTCTGGTTGAAATGTTTTGCTCATGTGTATGCGGTGAGTGTTAGCAATCATAGAGGTTGAGTATGTGGAGCTCTTA
Organism: Triticum urartu; assembly: GCF_056163025.1. Lineage (NCBI taxonomy): Eukaryota > Viridiplantae > Streptophyta > Magnoliopsida > Poales > Poaceae > Triticum > Triticum urartu. The sequence continues at coordinate 95,646,815 of NC_141878.1, read as the reverse complement.
CTTAAACTCTGTTGAATATGTTGAATTACAATTGCTTGGTGACTGAGAACATATGTTGTTGAGTTTCAATAGAATTCATTGTTTGAACCTTAACATGTGAATTGGGTGCTACTTTAACATGAGAAGTTTTGTAAGAAAGAATTGTTGTTATGATGCTAGGAAAAGTGATTGAAATTCTCATTGATCAAACTTGTGCACTTTGCTAGCATTCACACTTCATAAATTATTTCTTTTATCATTTACCTATTCGAGGACGAGTAGGAATTAGGACCCAGTCTGCATTATTGCTACTATCATCTTTCAACTTAGTTTTCTCTAGGAACATATCTAAAAAAATATGGGAGCCTATATCATGAGCTATTGATCTACAACACAGACATGCAAATACTATCAGGACTAAGTTTATAATAAATTAAGTTCAATTAATCAAGTTACTTAAGAACTCCCACTTAGATAGACATCTCAAGTCATCTAAATGATAAGTCATCCAAATCAACTAATCCATGTCCGATCATCACGTGAGATGGAGTAGTCATCAATGGTGAACATCTCTATGTTGATCATATCTACTATATGATTCACGTTCGACCTTTCGGTCTCCAATGTTCTGAGGCCATGTCTGTACAAGCTAGGCTCGTCAAGTTTAACCCGAGTATTCCGCATGTGCAAAACTGTCTTGCACCCGTTGTATGTGAACATAGAGCCTATCACACCCGATCATCACATGGTGTCTCAACATGACGAACTGTAGCTATAGTGCATACTCAGGGAGAACACTTTTACCTTGAAATTTAGTTAAGGGATCATCTTATAATGTTACCGCCGTACTAAGCAAAATAAAATGCATAAAAGATAAACATCACATGCAATCAAAATATGTGACATCATATGGCCATCATCATGTTGTGCTTTTGATCTCCATCTCCAAAGCATCGTCATGATCTCCATCGTCACGGCTCGACACCTTGATCTCCATCGTAGCGTCGGGGTCGTCTCGCCAACTATTGCTTCTACAACTATCGCTGACGCATAGTGAGAAAGTAAAGCAATTACATGGCGTTTGCATTTCATACAATAAAGAGACAACCATAAGGCTCCTGCCGGTTGTCAGATATCTCACAAAACATGATCATCTCATACAATAACATTTATCACATCATGTCTTGACCATATCACATCACAACATGCCCTGCAAAACAAGTTAGACGTCCTCTACTTTGTTGTTGCAAGTTTTACGTGGCTGCTACGGGCTTCTAGCAAGAACCGTTCTTACCTACGCATCAAACCACAACAGTGTTTCATCAAGTTTTATATTTTAACCTTCTTCAAGGACCGGTCGCAATCAAATTTGATTCAACTAAAGTAGGAAAAACATACACCCGCCAGCCACCATTATGCAAAACTAGTTCCATGTCTGTCGGTGGAACCGGTCTCATGTGCGTGGACATGTAAGGTTGGTCCAGGCCGCTTCATCCCACAATACTGCCGAATCAAAATAAGATGTTGGTGGTAAGCAGTATGACTATCACCGCCCACAACTCTTTGTGTTCTACTTGTGCATATCATCTACGCATAGACCTGTCTCTGATGCCACCGTTAGGAAACGTTGCATGGAAAACAAAAAAAATCTATGCACACGCAATGATCTATCCATGGAGATGCATAGCAACAAGGGGGAGCGTGTCTGCATACCCTCGAAAACCGAAAGTGGAAGCGTTTGACGATGCGGTTGATGTAGTCGAACTTCTTCTAGCTCCGACCGATCAAGTACCGAACGTATGACACCTCTGAGTTCTGCACACGTTCAGCTCGGTGACGTCCATCGCTTTCTTGATCTAGCAAGGTGTCGAGGTAGTAGATGAGTTCCATCAGCATGATGGCATGGTGACGGTGATGGTGAAGTGATCCACGCAGGGCTTCGCCTAAGCATCGCGAAAATATGACCGGGGGTGTAAACTATGGAAGGGGGCGCCGCACACGGCTAACAATTGATGTTGTGTGTTCTAGGCGCCCCCTTCCCCACATATATATAGGTGGGAGGGGAGGAGAGGCAGCCAGGGGCGCCCCAAGTAGGATCTGAATCCTACTTGGGGTTTCCCCAAGTGGCGCCCCCTTTCCTTTTTTCACCGAGAAGAAAGGGAATGGGGAAGAGAGAAAGGAAGGGGGCCGAACCCCCATTTTTCCTTCTCCAATTCGGCCACATGCCATAGGGGGGGGGGGGGCGCCACCCCTTGTGGGCTGCTGTGCTCCCCTCTCATGGCCCATATATCCCCCCGGGGGTTCTGGTAACCCCTTCGGTACTACGATAAATACATGATACACTCCGGAACACTTCCGGTGTCCGAATACTATAATCCTATATATATATCAATCTTTACCTCTTGACCATTTAGAGACTCCTTGGTATGCCCGTGATCTCATTCGGGACTCCGAACAACATTCGGTCACCAAATCACATAACTCATATAATACAATATCGTCATCGAACGTTAAGCGCGCGGACCCTACGGGTTTGAGAACTATGTAGACATGAGCGAGACACCTCTCTGGTAAATAACCAATAGCAAAACCTTTATGCTCATATTGGCTCCTACATATTCTATGAAGCTCTTTATCGGTCGAACCGTTATGACAACATACGTAATTCCCTTTGTCCATCAGTATGTTACTTGCCCGAGATTCGATCGTCGGTACCTACATACCTAGTTCAATCTCGTTACCGGCAAGTCTCTTCACTCGTTCCATAATACATCACCCCATTACTAACTCCTTAGTCGTTTGCTTGCAAGCTTATGATGTGTATTACCAAGAGGGCACAGAGACACCTCTCCGATACTCGGAGTGACAAATCCTAATCTCGATCTATGCCAACTCAACAAATACCTTCGTACATACATGTAGAGCATCTTTATAATCACCCAGTTACGTTGTGATGTTTGATAGCACACAAGGTATTCCTCTGGTATCCGGGAGTTGCATAATCTCATAGTCGAAGGAATAAGTATTTGACATGAAGAAAGTAGCAGCAATAAACTGAACGATCATTATGCTAAGCTAACGGATGGGTCTTGTCCATCACATCATTCTCTTAATGATGTGATCCCATTATCAAATGACAACTCATGTCCATGGTTAGGAAACCTTAACCATCTTTGATCATTGAGCTAGTCTAGTAGAGGCTCACTAGGGACACAGTGTTTGTTTTTGTATTAACACATGTATTAAGGTTTCCGGTCAATACAATTCTAGCATGAATAATAAACCTTTATCATGAATAAGGAAATATAAAATAGCAACTTTATTATTGCCTCTAGGGCATATTTCCTTCAATTATATTATCATAGGCAGGAAGTAGTATTTGCATCGCCGTTTTCATGGTCATAAGGAGTCAAGGTCAGAGAAAAGAAAAAAGTGGCCTCAAAAGGCTCTAGAGTAAAGGATAATTTTTCACACTGGATCCCCAAAGGGGCGTTGCAGGCATTTTGCTCCCGCTAGTCTCCATGATGCAAGTGCACGCCTGATGGCCTGAATGATGCCCGATGGTGCGGCGATCTTCTGCTGGAACACTATTATTTATCTCCAGCCAAATTTCCCATGGTATAAGGAGAGTGATTGACTCAATTCCCTTCTAGTGCTCGATAGGAGTGGTAGTTAGGATTGCAATCCAGTAATCCTCCGAGCGCTCTCCATCTGGCCAGGTATCACGGTCGAGTGCACCGCAACCAGTCTACATAGCCGCTATGTGCCGGATTTGTCTTGCTTCCAGGCACTGGTACAGGAGATGCATGGAGGTCTCGATGTTTCGGACACACAGTGGGCAGAAATAGTCATTGGACCATCCTCTGTGTTGTAATCTATCGGCGCACCATAGTCTGTCTAACATCAGTAGCCAAACGAAAAACTTGTAGCGTGGGGGTGCCAAGGCCTGCCAAAACATAGCTATGAAAGTGGAGCCCATCCGACCATCGAATTGCATCTTGTAGGCTGCTACAGCGCTATAGTAACCCGACCTCGATGTCTTCTAGGTGATACTATTTGGCACACCCAGTTGGAGGGTGATCCCGACCTTTCTGATTAGGTTGCATAGCTGACCGAATTCAACGATGTTGGTTTCAGATAGAGGCGGTCGTCTGATATCCTGAATCCACTTGTTTTCCTGCATAGCCTCCTTTACTAATTTCTTCTTGAACCTGGAGCGGCTGAACAGCGATGGCGCGACCGCGCGCAGTGGAGCCGAGCCCAGCCAAGAGGATTCCCAGAAGAGGATTCCCTGTGTAGTCAATTCTTCACGGCACCGGAGTCCGGTGCCATGAAGAATTGACTACATAGGCTGACATTGTGCGAGTGTCCAACACTCCAGTGCTTGCTCTGGCAAATGGTGCGCCTCATTCTCATGATACTACTTTCGAGTTTGGTTCACCATCATATAGACACAAAGATAGTCATGATCACCTTGCTTAGGATAACCGTAGTGATTTCCTCATGCCTAAAACATCTTTTCCCAAGTTTGATAGTGAACCACCTAAGATATGGAAAGGATAAATGTGAGAAATATTTTCGCATGTTCAATGTCCCGGATGATTTTAAGGCCTCCTATTTTTTTCTCGAATACGCATGAATGTGCGTATCATATATTAAAGGGGGAAAGGGAAGACTCCCTCTGCGTTCAAATAGTTACATGAATATTTACAAGTGGCCCATAGCCACTCCACATACCCAGCATACTATAGTATACTACTCGGTACTATCCCGCGCTGCCAGGCCATCAAAAAACGCCTCAACTTCCGCTCTCAGCAGTCTTGCCTGCTTCCGTGCTCTATCCGTAGCACCTGCCTTGTAGATGGCGTCACTCCGTCGAAGACCACAACATTGCGGTCCGTCCATAGTTCCCATAGCACAAGGATGCAAATTGGCCTCACCAGCTTCCTGGCCTCACCAGCTTCCTGTTCCATGCTATTATATTATCTTTTTTGGATGTTTTATATGCATTAACATGCTATTTTATATGATTTTTGGGACTAACCTATTAACCTAGAGCCCAGTGACAGTTTTTGTTTTTTCCTTATTTTAGAGTTCCCCAGAAAAGGAATACCAAGCAGATTCAAACGGAATAAAACTTCCGCGATGATTTTTCTTGGACCAGAAGACACCCAGGAGATTGGAGTGCAAGTCAGAAGAGCCACGAGGCGGCCACAAGGGTGGAGGGTGCGCCCGGGGGGTAGGGCGCGCCCCTCGACCTTGTGGGCCCCTCGGTGACCCCCTGACCTAGATCTTCCTCCTATATATTCTCATATACCCCAAAAACTTCCCAGGGAGCCACAAAACCACTTTTCCACCGCTGCAACCTTTTGTACCCGTGAGATCCCATCTAGGGACCTTTTCTGGCATCCTGCTGGAGGGGGATTCGATCATGGAGGGCTTTATAGGATTTCGGGTTCCGGCAGACCCATGAGGTTCGAACACTGGGGTGCGCGCGGAGATCTCTCCCCTACCGATCTACGTCCAATCTCCTCGCGTGATCTAAACTGGAAACAACGAACAACACAAGGGACACAAGGTTTATACTGGTTTGGGCCACCGTTGTGGTGTAATACCCTACTCCAGTGTGTGGTGTGGTGGATTACCTCAGGGGCTGATGATGAACAGTACAAGGGAAGAACAGCCTCGCGAGAGGTGTTCTTGAGCTGGTGCGATGAACTGCTTGGGTGAGTTCAATCGCCTCTCTCTCTCTATCTCTCTTTTCGGTCCCTTCCTGTCTGCCCTCTACTCTGTGGTGGCTAGCTCTATTTATAGAGGCCCTGGGCCTCTCCCCAAATAATGAGCGGGAAGGGCGCCAACAATTGGCCATTTTGAAGGGGAACATCTAGTACAAGTTATCCTGACCAAAGGCGGTCTTCGGCTGCCAAAAGCACTGGTGATGACGCCGTCTTGGGCTCCACGATGACCTCCGTCCTGCCGCTCTGCTGGTCTTGGTCTTGTTGCACCGGAATGGCAACCTTTGCCCGGTGCCTTGGCTTGTGCTTGCCCCCTTTGCACCAAAGGGGAAACAAGGACACTGCGCTGGCAGGCGCCCGCCTGACGCCCACCTGGTCTCGATCGTCATGGCTTGCGTCATAGGTTCCTCGCGAGGTACCCCTGCCTTGATCTCTCTGCCTCCTCGCGAGCCTGCCTGATGAGGCTGCCTCTGAGGAAGCTTCCCGTCGTCCGCACCGCGAGGCTTGGCCCCTCGCAAGGGTCTCGAGCTTGAGCTGATGAAGATGGGCCGCGCTGGGCCCCCACTTGAGCCACACCGCAGGCCGCAGGCAGGCAAGTTTGGGGACCCCCGTTCCCAGAACGCCGACAGTAGCCCCCGGGCCCAAGGCGCGCACGGGCTTGGCCTAGCAGGGAAGCGAAGGGGCGAGCGCGAAGCGCCGCGGGCCCCAAAAGCCTGCGGCCTCGGGCGCCGCGTGGCGATTGATTGGACGTGGGTGTCTGCGCTTCCCCACGATGCCTTGTTGTGCGCCCGGCTAAGCGGACCCGCAGTTGCACACAATTGTTCCTCCTTTCCGCTGTTCGCCCGCCTCCTACCTTTCCTTCCTCTTCGAGCTCCAGCCTCTGCCGCCAACCCGGCTCGAGTTCTTCCTCCTCTTCACCGCCATGGCGCCGTCGAAGAAAGAGGAAGGGGAAAGAAGCCCGCGCCTTTGCCCCGCACACCTCCAGTGACGACCCCCGCCGTTGCCTGGTCGATCATACTCAATCCAGAAGCTTTGGACAAGGTCCGCTCCGCCCTTGCAACTATCTTCAACGAGTGCAGCAGGACCACGGTCTGGCCTGCATCCCATGCCTCCCTTGATAGGATCGTCACGGAGGTCCGATTCTTCGCTGATGCCCTATGGGCGGGTCTGGTTCCCCCCTTTTCCGCCTTCTTCAATGCGGTGCTCTCCCATTATCAAATCCGCATGATGCACCTCGGGCCGGAGTCCATTACCCTTCTGGCTATCTTTGCTTTTGTTTGCAAGGCGATGATAGGCATTCCTCCTTCCGTGGCCCTACTGCGCCACTTCTATTCCTTGCGCCTAAGCGATCCCACTCAGTGCTCAGGGTGTGTGAGCTTCCTAGCCGTGCCAGAGACGGCCGCTTCAGGGATCGACTTTGGCCTTCCTCCTTCTGAGGCCAGGTTCAGAGAGTGGTGGATGTACGTGGACGTTGGAGTGCCCAACCCTCTGCTCTCGCACCCGACCTCGCCTGCTGTTCCTCACGCGGGTTGGGACCATGAGGTGCTCGCGAGCCCCCGGCTCGCCTTCGTCTGGCGCCGCTTCCAGAGTTTGAGGGCGCTCAATGTGACAGCACCCAAGGTGGTGAAGGAGTTCCTCCAATGTCGCATTGCTCCTCTTCAGCGCCACTCTCGCCGGATGTGGGACTTTGCGGGGCATAGAGACCACATGCGGCTTCAGGAGGAGGACTTGGCGCCTGAAGTGCTGCGGACAATGCTCAAGGTCTTGACTGGCGATCCTTCCCCAGGCAGCCTTCGGAGTAATGGTGTCCTCTTGTATCTTTGCTCCGGCAAGGCCGATTTTGTGAGGCAGCCCAGCTTCGATGAGTGGGTACGAGGAAGGAGGCCTTGGGTGGCAACGACCGCCCTTGCCGCTTGTTGAAGCGTAGGAAGTACTTTGCCATGGACGAGTAAGTCTTCTTCTTTCCTTGCCCATTTACTTTGCTATCCCCGCGACTGATTGTGGCCCTTTCAGGCCCTGCCCTACGAAACTTGCCGAGTCAGCCTGGGAGCCATCCCCCCAAGCTTCGCCTTCTCCGCTGGCCCTGGGTTCGGCAAGCTCGAGCGGCACTCCTGCTGCCAGACCAGTTGGTGGAGTGGTCCGTTCCATAGGGCACCTCAAGCCTGCGCGCCCGCTGTCCTTTCTTCATGAGTCCTCCTGGGGCACATCCGGCTTGCCCCGCGTTCCTCCTCTGATCATAGATGGTGAATGGCTGAAGTCCGTCTTTGGCTCCCCCTCCGTGGGTGGGCCGACACCAGGCCGGATTCCCAGAGAGGTCCGTTCGACGATGGCTAGGGCGCCAGCCCCCAGCCCCGCGCCGAGAGGGGGCCTGCCGCCTTGGGGCCCTCCGCATGCTCCGGTGGAAGAGGGTGATGCGGAAGACGTGCTCAGGCGTGCTTGGGAGCGACGCGCCCTTCGCGAAGAGTTCCTCCAGAGGGCGGCGGATGCAGTGAGCCGGATCGGGGCAGATCTTGCTGACAAGGATGCGCGCCTCGAGGTCGAAGGTTTGCGCCTTGCTGAGGAGAGGCGCAAACTGAAGGTAGCCATGGCCCTCGCGTGTCACTAACGTGATCTTGAAAACGCGAAGGCTGAAGCGTCGCTGGCAGCTTCGCGGGAGGCCTGTTCCCAGGCCGTCGAGGAGGCTCGGGAAGCAGACCGACGATGCAAGGATGCGGAGGAGCGCGCATGGGAGCTCCTGGCCTGGGGAAACTCCCTGGAGCAGCAAGTGGAACGGCGCCAGGCGGCCCTTGAGTCGATGGAGGGGGCCCCTATTGATCGGGCGGAGCTTCTGAAGCGCGAGGAGGCGCTGACGCTGGAGGCTGCCGAGCGCAACCTTGACCTTGAGCGGTTGGAGACGAGGGAGCGCCTGGTGGCCCGGGCGGAGGATGACGTTGCCGCGCGCGAAGCCCGGGCCCAGGAAGAAGTCGATCGCCGCGTGGCTGAAGCTCGCTCGGCCTTCGAGCGTGAATACGAGACGAGGTTGGGGCTGATCAAGGCCGAGGCCGAGGGCAGGACCGCAGCCCTCAGGGCCAAACTGACCGAAGTGACGCGGCGTGCGGACTCCTCTGCAGCCGCCCTCAGCATGGCGCAGGCGGAGCTATCCTCTTCCTGGGCCGAGCAGCTTCTTCTCTAACAGAGGGTTGATGACGCCGAGGCCGTCGCGCAGCGGAATGAGGACGAGATCCGTCGGCGGCTGGTTTTGGAGCATGTGCATGCCCCCATGCTTCAAACTCTCAGAGAGAGGGCCAACACAGCTTTGGGCTATATCTGCGAGGCTGCCGCTAAGGAGCCGCACGAGGTCAACTACGCCGGCAACCTCCAATTTTTCACTGATGTGGTGACGCTTCTGGAGAACCGATCTGAGAGGTCCCGTTGGCTTGTCGAAGAGAGGAGCCGAGCCTTGCTCGGGCGTGCCTTCTCCCGCGTCTTCAGCCATCTGCAGAACAAGGACCCCCACTTCGACTTCGACGCTGCCATCGCACCCGTGCCCATTGCCGTCCGGGGCGACCTGGCGCGGTGGGTGGAGGACAACGTGGACGCCCTCGTCAGGGCCTTTGCATCTGATGACGACGGCGTGGTCGTGGGCGCCAATGAAGGCGGCATTGTGGACGAGCCTGGCGCTGATGGAGATGCTGGCGGCGGCGGTGGCAATGTTGACGACGCCAGTGATGCCTCCGAGGATGACCAAGACGCGGTGAGTGATATGTCCGACTGACCGCATGTCACTACTGTTTAACCTGCACGAAGAAAGTTCGGGCTTGGCCCTGAAGGATGTAAGAGCATTTCGGGAGGGGAAGCCCCTCATGTAAAGGTTTGCAATTAGTACCCTGGTAAGCATAATGTTGCGTGTGAACCTAGCCGCTGGCCCGGTGATGGGTCAGCTGACTTGTGTACCTTCCGAGTCCCGAGTGGGCCTGCGGGGGCCGCTGCACCTCGGGTGTCTTCTGATTAACTTGTGGATCCCGCGATGAAAACCTCTGGAAAGGGTGCGGTAACAGCGGTCCTGGTTGTGAACGTTCCTGGCCTGGCCCGGTTCACGAGGGGGGGGGGAGCAGCCGATGTTCACTTTGGACGCAAAGCCAAAACCAAAACGCGAGAGATTGCTCGAACGAGACTAAACACCCCTTCCCCCAAACACACGCAAGCATAGAGCTCAAATCCAACTTAAATCCAAATCGAAGAACTTCATCAACAAGGAAAGGCAAAAGCAAAAGGCCGCGTCCGGCACCTAGTCTAGTCTTCGACGTCTTCTCACCAGCGTGGAGCTAAGTGCTGCCACTGGGCGTGGGCGGGAGCCCCCGAGGCCCGAGGGCGGCTCTCCGGAGACTCCGGGGCATGTACAGCCCCACTCATTATTACGTGAGAGTGTCACGGGCGGCGAGCTTCACAGGCACTGGGCCTTCTTCACAGGTACCGGCCTTGCTTCATATCGCCAGACGAGGGCCCGCCTTGCGCCTCACTCTGCCGCCATCGACGGTTACCAGAAACCAGGACGACGCCAATGAGGCAGAGCGGTCGCCAGCGGTTCCCCCGACGACCATGGGTCCCCTACCAGGGGCAGGCCCTGGGGCACCTCCCCGGCAGGGGGCCTACCTCCTGAGAACACCTTGCTCCGACCGCCGCGGGGACAAACCCGAATCTCAGCCCCTTTCCTGCAGCCCCCCTGCGCCCTCCTCCTGAGGGGTATGAGGCTGCAGAGTTGGGGCAGCCACCAGCTGCGGCAACCTGTATCTCATGCGACCCATGGTTAGCATAAGATTGCTCCTGAGGGATGAGTGGTACCCGATAGTTGCTGCCGACGGTGCAGTCGTCAAGGTTCTCCTGGGGTTCCTGAAAGAGCTCAGCTCCTGGCGTCTCTGTCGGATTTCGGGTTCCGGCAGACCCTTGAGGTTTGAACACTAGGGTGCGCACGGAGATCTCTCCCCTACCGATCTACGTCCAATCTCCTCGCGTGATCTAAACTGGAAACAACGAACAACACAAGGGACACAAGTTTTATACTGGTTCAGGCCACCGTTGTGGTGTAATACCCTACTCCAGTGTGTGGTGTGGTGGATTGCCTCAGGGGCTGATGATGAATAGTACAAGGGAAGAACAGCCTCGCAAGAGGTGTTCTTGAGCTAGTGCGATGAACTGCTTGGGTGAGTTCAATCGCCTCTCTCTCTCTCTCTATCTCTTTTCGGTCCCTTCCTGTCTGCCCTCTACTCTGTGGTGGCTAGCTCTATTTATAGAGGCCCTGGGCCTCTCCCCAAATAATGAGCGGGAAGGGCGCCAACAATTGGCCATTTTGAAGGGGAACATCTAGTACAAGTTATCCTGACCAAAGGCGGTCTTCGGCTGCCAAAAGCACTGGTGATGACGCCGTCTTGGGCTCCACGGTGACCTCCGTCCTGCCGCTCAGCTGGTCTTGGTCTCGTTGCATCGGAATGGCAACCTTTGCCCGGTGCCTTGGCATGTGCTTGCCCCCTTTTCACCAAAGGGGAAACAAGGACACTGCACAGGCAGGCGCCCGCCTGACGCCCGCCTGGTCTCGATCGTCATGGCTTGCGTTACGGGTTCCTCGCGAGGTACCCCTGCCTTGATCTCTCCGCCTCCTCGCGAGGCTGCCTGACGAGGCTGCCTTTGAGGAAGCTTCCTGTCGTCCGCCCCGCGAGGCTTGGCCCCTCGCGAGGGTCTCGAGCTTGAGCTGATGAAGATGGGCCGCGCTGGGCCCCCACTTGAGCCACGCCGCAGGCCGCAGGCAGGCAAGTCTGGGGACCCCCATTCCTAGAACACCGACAGGCTTCTACATCAACACCATTGCCTCTCCAATGAAGCATGAGTAGTTTACCATAGACCTATGGATCCATAGCTAGTAACTAGATGGCTTCTTCTCTCTCTTTGATTCTCAATACCATGTTCTCCTCAATGTTTTTGGAGATCTATTCGATGTAATACTCTTTTGCGGTGTGTTTGCTGAGATCCGACGAATTATAGATTTATGATCAGCTTATCTATGAATATTATTCGAATCTCCTATGAATTTTTATATGCATGATTTGATATCTTTGCAAGTCTCTTCGAACTATCGATTTGGTTTGGCCAACTAGATTGGTTTTTCTTGCAATGGGAGAACTGCTTAGCTTTGGGTTCAATCTTGCGATGCTCGATCCTAGTGACAGAAGGGGAACCGACATGTATTGTATTGTTGCCATCGAGGATAACAAGATGGGGTTTTCATCATATTGCTTGAGTTAATTCCGCTACATCATGTCGTCTTACTTAATGCGTTACTCTGTTCTTATGAACTTAATACTCTAGATGCAGGCAGGAGTCGATCGATGTGTGGAGTAATAGTAGTAGATGCAGATGAAGGAAATATGCCCTAGAGGCAATAATAAAGTTGTTATTTATATTTCCTTATATCATGATAAATGTTTATTATTCATGCTAGAATTGTATTAACCAGAAACTTGATACATGTGTGGATACATAGACAAAACACAGTGTCCCTAGTAAGCCTCTACTAGACTAGCTCGTTAATCAAAGATGGCTAAGTTTCCTAACCATAGACACGTGTTGTCATTTGATGAACGGGATCACATCATTAGTAGAATGATGTGATGGACAAGACCCATACGTTAGATTAGCATAATGATCATTAAGTTTTATTGTTATTGCTTTCTTCATGACTTATACATATTCCTTTGACTATGAGATTATGCAACTCCCGAATACTAGAGGAACACCTTGTGTCCTATCAAATTTCACAACGTAACTGGGTGATTATAAAGATGCTCCATAGGTGTCTCCGAAGGTGTTTGTTGGGTTGGCATAGATCGAAATTAGGATTTGTCACTCCGAGTATTGGATAGGTATCTCTGGGCCCTCTCAGTAATGCACATCATAATAAGCCTTGCAAGCAATGTGACTAATAAGTTAGTTGCAGGATGATGCATTACAGAATGAGTAAAGAGACTTGCCGGTAACAAGATTGAACTAGGTATGGAGATACCGACGATCGAATCTTGGGCAAGTAACATACCGATGACAAAGAGAATAATGTATGTTGTCATAACGGTTTGACCGATAAAGATCTTCGTACAATACGTGGGAACCAATATGAGCATCCAGGTTCCACTATTGGTTATTGACTGGAGAGGTGTCTCGGTCATGTCTACATAGTTCTCGAACCCGTAGGGTCCACACGCTTAATGTTC